>NC_056733.1:1912955333-1912970333 GCF_019279795.1 Protopterus annectens
TAAGTCAAACTACAGTCGTGCAACCTGCATGCAAGGTCTCAACCTGGTCTGTGACATTAATAGAACTTGTTGGTGGGATAGACTTGTGTCCCAAAGACTCCTCCATCTGTGGAATAGACTCCCTCTCCATGTCAAGCAGAGTACCTGACTGGCCCGCTTTAAGAGGAACCTGGACAACTGGATGGGAAACAGAAAATGCACCCCTGAGATCCCACCTGTGTCCCTGCTGGACAGGGAAGCAGGTGCTGACTTTGTGGGAACATGGGCAAAATTCTTGGCTAGGCTTATAAGGGCCTCAGGGGCAATGGCCTAGTATTGCCCTATGAACCTATGAATTATGGGAAATATGTAAATTATTTTAACGTTAACTATCAGAAGACTCAACAGTATCAGAAGTATGTCTTTATGTTATCTGCAGAAGGATAAATTTCATCCTGTTTTGGGGCATTGTTGTGATGTAACCGAGTACTTATCCAACAAAGAGCTAGCCTGTGCAGGCATAGGACGTGACCCTGTGTGCCTCATAGAAAAAAAAATAAAAATTAATATTCAGTTAACAAGAAAAAGTGACAAGCAACATCTGTTGCTTTCAGGAAATGCCATAATACAGCCAAATTCAAAAGAATGACATAACTAAAGTTAAGTGCACCCACTAATACCATTTTTCTAATGAGCTGTCATTATGTCTATCGACTTACAGTCTAGTGTATGTTAGTTCCTTTAATTTATGGTTTTGAAATGATAACATTATGTAGAGCTTTAATGCATGTATATATGATAGTATGCATAAAGGCTCTTGTAACTTAAAGATGGTCAATGTCCATAATGCATAGAGGGGGTCCTGTAGGAAGTTGAGAAGAAGAAGAAGAAGATGATGATTGGGCTCTGAGCATGCTGATAATTTGTATCATATTAAAGCTACACCATAATTATGAACATCTGTGTCTAGTGCCTTTACTAGTAGCACAGAACAGCAGAACTGCATCTTGACAACCTGGTGTCAAGCTAGTGAGATGTGTTTCATTTAAAAGGATCTAAAAATATCATTCAGACCAGAAACCATGCCAAGCAACTGAAGAGATGCCACAGAGCTCAGAGCAAACCATTTTTGCAGAAAAGGTGCAGTTTTGCTTCTAAAAATGAAGTCTTAATTATTTTCATCTGTAAAGCTGAAAAATAATCAAAACTAGCCAAAATAGCCAAGTTTAACCCTCCAGAACTATTCAGTTCTGCAAATCCATTTGCCTGGCTATCATGGAGGCTAGGATTTACAAGCAGTTAAATTTCATCAAATCTTGGCAGGAAACGTGAAGAAATATAGGTATAAACACTTCTGTTTATGCTACAAGCAAAGAAATGGAAGTTATCTGCAGCCAATTTTCATTTTCTGAGAGCCAGAGTTACAAGTTACATATAGTCAGTAATAAGTAGGTTCAATGAACATCTTGTACCAAAAAAACTATTGTTCATTGTATTTATAAAATACATACTCTTATTGATGTGTTCAAGCTAAACAAATCTTTTGAAACTTTTGTTAGGTGACTATAGGAACTTTCTAAAAGTCGTGGCATTGACCAGACAAACTATTAGAGTCACTCAAGTCTAGTATCAAAAATTCTACTAACTTGCAGTCAAGGACTCAAACAGCTGTAGCCCTATCTGACCAGTAGCCCATGGTCAAACTTAAATGTGAGTTCAAGGATGTAGCTGCGGCACCATCCGGTGGTATCCAGGAGGCTGACACAAGCAAGTGTTCATCATGGAGCAAGGAAGTGGGAAAGGGAGGCTGACACAAGCAAGTATTCACCATGAAGCAAGGAAATGGGAAAGGGAGGCTGACACAAGCAAGTGTTCACCATGGAGCAAGTAAGTGGGAAAGGGAGGCTGACACAAGCAAGTGTTCACCATGGAACAAAGAAGTGGGAAAGGGAGGCTGATACAAGCAAGTGTTCACCATGGAGCAAGGAAGTGAGAAAGGGAGGCTAATATAAGCAAGTGTTCACCATGGAACAAAGAAGTGGGAAAGGGAGGCTGATACAAGAAAGTGTTCACCATGGAGCAAGGAAATGGGAAAGGGAGGCTGACAAGCAAGTATTCACCATGGAGCAAGTACGTGGGAAAGGGAGGCTGACACAAGCAAGTGTTCACCATGGAGCAAGTAAGTGGGAAAGGGAGGCTGACACAAGCAAGTGCTCACCATGGAACAAAGAAGTGGGAAAGGGAGGCTGATACAAGCAAACAAGCAAGTGTTCACCATGGAGGAAGGAAGTGGAAAAGGGGGGCCAGGCAAGTGTTGTTAGGTTTAGGGAGGGGGGACAGGGAGTGGAGTAGAGTGGAGACTTTAGGGTTAGGGAGTAGGATGGGGATTTTAGGCTTAGGGGGCAATAACGACTTTAAGGGTAGGGAGGTGATTTTTAGGTGTAGGGAATGATTGTGGATGGAGGGAATGGAAATTTAGGTTTAGGTTTATGGAGAGGAATGGGGGATTTTAGGTTTAGGGAGCAATAGGGATTTTAGGCTTAGGGAGGTGTAAGGGGATTTTAGGCTTAGGAGTGATTGTGAATGGGAGGAGAAGGCAATTTTAGATTTAGGGAGTGATCTGGAATGTTAGTGAAATTGGGACTTTAGGGTTAGGGACGGAAAGAAGATTTTAGATTTAAGGTGGGATGGGAACTTTATAGCAACATACTGGGTAGGAAGTTTTAGGGTTAGGATTAGGTTTCTCAGCATAGCTAACATTATAGGAGATGGGTTAGTGGGAGTTGGAGCTCTTGTCAAAATGAGTGAGTGGCAGCAAGGACCTGTGTCTCAAGCACATGTAGTAGACCCCAAGAAATCTGAACAAATTAGAGGTGGAATAGTGATTAATCCAGCTGACTAATACTGACCAACTGATACTGAAGTGTAATCCAAACCAAATAGTAAAAAGTGGTTAGTCAAGGCTAGGCTAGTGAAAAGAGCATTTAATAAGCACTTCCATCCTTAAAAATGTAGACTTTGTGGATGAAAGAACTTACTAAACACCTTTTTTTCTAGTACAGTGGTTTTATTCTTTGATACTCACTATCTCAACAGTTATAACTAGAAGTAAACTTAACTTTGCAAAATGCAATTCAGATTGCTAGAAAGGTAAAAGGCTAAAATGAGTATGGCAAATGATGTGTGCGAGGCAAAACACAAAGAAGGTGGCAAGTTTATTAAAAAGTGTCATACTGACCAAGGTAAGCATGTGCATGACCGACAAAGTGGATTGTAGCTTGGCAAATGCATGAGATATAACTGTTATACTGGATCAGAACAGTGTGGTGCATGTGGCAGGAGGTTTAAGAAGTACAACAAAATGGGACATTTTCCTGTTATGTGTAAAACTAAGCTAGTAAAAGAAGTAGCCACTGAGATTAAAACTGAGCAAGGTGTTCAGAAAGCATTTTCTTGGGTTCATTGACCAGTGTGCCAAACACTGAATCAGACTGGCAGTTAAACTCCCATACATAGTACCGCAATAATCCTTTAAATAAATACAAAGGCTGATGTTACTTTAGTATCACGTGGTACTTCTAGAAGCCTCTTGAAGTGTCTGCAGCTGCATGAAGCAGAAATGGAAATATGCATCCCCGCAATTAAATTCAAGTATATAAGAAGAGTCCTAGCAATGTCCGAGTGAAAGGGACACGTAAGAATTCTGGGTTTATGTCCTGGAAGGTCCACACATAAATAACCTGCTAAGTAGCACAATGATATGTGAGTCGGGGATGATTACCAGAAAAAAAATAAATGAATGTGGTTGTGTTTGATGAAGTAGGTCTGCTTAATTGTGAGCCTGTAAAAATAGAGTTAAAGCCTGATACTGTCCCACGTGGCTTGAACACACCTAGAAGAGTACTATTTCCAATACTCTGTAACAACAGAGGCGAACATAACTCTATGCAAGCACTTGGTGTGATTGCAATTGTAAGTGAACCAAATGAATGGGGTGCACCAGTGGTTCCAGTTATCAAAAGAATGGCAATATGGGAATGTGTTGATTAAAAGAGTTAAATGGTGCAATTAGGAGAGAGAAGTTCTTCTACTTGCCCTAGAGGATATTGCACCAAAGCTGGCCAATACCAAAGTGCTCTCCACATTAGAACGTTCAAGTCGGTTTTACCAATACTGTTAGAGGGGGCATAGTCAAATGTTAATAACTTGTTAATCTGATTTGTAGGTCTTGTTTCAAAAGACTACATTTTGGTATAACTTCAGCACCAAAAATATTTCAAAGTAAGATGAGCAATCTATAGAAAAGGCATGCAGATGTTATTGTCATGGTTTATGTGCTGGTGTTTGTCCTAATAAAGAAACATATAATGTGAGATTGAAAGCAGTACTCCAAACCATTAAAATTTCAGGTTTGAAGCTGAATAGAGGCAAATGCAATTTTGGGACATCTGAAATATTTCATTCACATCATAATTGCTAGTGGAATCAGACCAGGTTCAGACAAGGTCAAAACTACAGCACAGCTAAAAGGTTCTACTTGTGTACCTAGGCATGATAATTTACTGTGCAGGTTTTTATGAAATATGTCAATATATACTTTGGTCATAGATAAATGCTGAAGCTCAAACCTTCAGCCAAGGTAAATAAATGCTGATGTTTGCTGCAGTGTTCACTTGCTATGATGTCATCAAACCATCCATCATGAGTGTTGATGTCACTAGGTATGGTTTAGCTGCTGCTTTACTCCAGATGGACAGACAACCCAAGTCAAATTGCCTATTGTGCCAAAATGCTAACTGATGAAGAATGGAGATATTCACACATAGAAAGAGAATGTGTGAGCATATGAAAAGTTCTTAAAATATATACTGGGACTGGTGAATTTTAAACTCCAAGCTTTCCACAAACCACTTGGTCCCAATGATGAATTCCTTAGAGTTGGACAGAGTATCACCAAGATGCCAAAACTGCTTATGCAACTGAGACATTTCAAACCCTGACAAATCCACATTACTTAAAAGCAAATAACTGTGCTTGACATATTGTCCAAAAACCTAATATACATGTCAGAAACAACCTAACACTGAAGAAGACATTGATATCTATGTGTAGAGCATCATGGCAAATCTGCCAGTAGCCTCAAAAAGCTGGAAAAGTTAAAAAAGCTACCAAACATGATGAGTTACTAATAATCATTAAATATGTAAGAGATGAATGGCCTAGCCATTGGACACAAACAATGCATCTGATATACAAATAATACACCGACAGAGCACAATTACCTGAACACAGTGGTTTGCTTCTGTACCAAGACATAGTTGCAGTATCTTTGTTACCATGTGGGTAAATGTTAAAACCAATAAAGCATGAAGGACAGAACAGCAGATCAGGATACTGTTCATGCATACTGTGACATCTTTTATTACTTGTAGGAGTTTATAATCATTATGCTGCATCATCCTTTGTTATAGTCAGTACATAGAGCATGGCTCTTCCTGTGTCTTTGTGCAGTGATTGTTTCTTTTTCTAGCAGATGATGTGCTTCTCATATTTTGATCTGATATTTTTTACTTACAAGCACATTTATACTTGTAGATTTGCATTCACTATCTTTTGAGGAACTCAACTCACAGTTGTTTCTGGATCTCCCTTTCATTGCCTTTATGGAGTACTTGGAATGCCTCTTGTTCACTGAACTTCTATTGGACTCCTCTGAAGTGAGCAAATGAGCATATATTTTCTTTGCATTCTTACAGCACTGTCTTGGTTGTTTCAGTCTGGCAGTGTTGGTGTAGAACTAAGGAGTTCCTGAGATGCACTTGGAGGAATTCCCTGTGCAGTCCTGCTCCTGCTTGCTATATCTTGGGCATTGCATCACCACAAAATCTGCTATAGCTCTTCACACTGGGCCTCTCTTAAAATCAAAATACCTTTATGTGGTTCAACAGCTATCTGTCTAACAGGTTCTAGTCTGTAAAACAGAAGATTACTAATCCTCCTTCTTTTCACTCACAGTAGGGATGCCACAAGGGTCTATTCTTTGTTCCTAACTGTTCAACATCTTCATTAGTGACTTGCACACTGCAACCAAACATGCTTATCTGGTCCCTGGACCAGATAGCCAGTACACCAACTAGGGGTGCAACCATACCAGATCCAGTCCTCATTAATATGGGAGAATACCATACACCCTCTACTGTCATGCCTTCCCTGGTAAGGTCAGACCACAAAATGGTCTCCTTTGAAGTAAAAATAAAACATTGATCCCCAGCTAAACTGGGAATATTCAGGAAATATTCTAAGGCTAACCTCCTGCTATTAAGTGAGAACCTGGCAAAATTTCAAGACCCTATAAATCCTGAGAACACTTCTGCCTATGCAGAACTGTTTACAGAAACCCTGTACAAGCATGTTAACACCTGTATAGCAGCAGCTGTACCCACCAGGAAGAAGTACAGATCTAACTCAAAAAAACAAGCCACCCTGGTGGAATCAGAAAATCAATCGGATATATAACACCCATTAAACTAAACAAACAACTCACAGGACAATAAAGTCTAGCAACGCCAAATTTGAGGTGAGTTTGGCATCCCAGGCCAAGGTCAACCACAAAGCATTCTTTAGCTATGTTTGCAACCTCAAAGGCATTACACAGTTGAGAGCAGAGCTCATTATAAATGGAGCCACCCTTTCTGAGCCAGAAGATATAACAAACCTCCTCGCTGATAAATTCAGCTCCAACTTTACTCCTCTCTCTCCCGCAACCTTCCCTCAGGAAATATCATCAAATATAACTCCCCCTACTATCACTAGGGAACGAGTCCTTAATGCTCTCTCGAAGACCAAGAACACTGCATCAATGGGTCAAGACAATATCCCAGGATGCCTTCTAAATAGCATGAAACATGACCTATCAGGACCTCTGGAATTGCTATTTAGCTGTAGCCTCCAAACAGGCTTCATGCCTCATGAATGGAGAAAGGCAACAGTCATCCCTCTGCCCAAAGGTGGGCCATCTATAGACCCTGGAAACTACAGACCCATATGTCTCACTAGTCATATGTAAGGCCACAGAAAGAATTATCATGGATATGATCAACAGAGATATAGTAAACCCCCAGACACTGGACCCAACTTAGTTTGGTTTCATAAAGGGCAGATAATGCCTACTCAACCTGGGGGACTTCTTTGAGAAGATCACCAAAGCAATGGATGAGGACAGAATTGTTCACACTGTCTACCTTGACCTGGCAACAACATTGGACACAATACCCCACTCAGGCATTGTTGACAAACTCAAGAGGTTAGGTACAAACCTGTATGTCACCCAGTGGATAGCCAACTAGCTCAAAGACAGGACCCAGGAAGTTAGAATTGGCCAGCCCACCTCTACAAAGAGGCCAGTCACAAGAGAAGTCCCTCAAGGATCAGTCCTTGGACTGCTTCTTTTTGGCATTTACTACTCAGAAGTCAAGGTCAATGTCAGTGGCATCTGGCTGAGTAAATATGCAGATGATTGCAAATTAGGAGCTGTCATTGAATCTCACACTGACAGAAATGTTCTCCAGGAGGGGCTAACACAGACAAACAACTAGTGTCAGAGTCATGGGCTAAAACTAAATGCCAAGAAATGCATAATAATATCCTTTAGGAAGTCATCCATCACTGGTAACGATCATACTGACAACACACCCTTTAGAGTTGACCCAGTAGTCAGGGACTTAGGGACACACATAGATAGTAATCTAGCCTTTGATCATAACATGTCTAGAGTGGTGAGGAAATCATTCTATGTTGTGCAACTTATAAACAAAGGTATGGCATCTAAGTCCAAGGAAGTCATTGTTCCACTATATTTGGCATTCACCAGAACTATCATTGAGTACATTGCCCCTTTTGGTATATACCTAACCAAGCATATCCAACAACTGGAACGTCCACAGAGGTTCCTCACAAAAAAATACAGGGCATATGTAATATGTCCTATGCAGACTGCCTCAAGGCCCAATCCCTGTATTCTGTTTCCTACCGGCTTTTGAGGGGAGATCTATGCCTGGCATACAGGGCATTGTCAGACCCTACTCTGATGGACCTCCTGCATATCTACAAAACAAACAGTACCAAAATTACCCATTCTAAAGACTTAAACCTTGCCTGTGATATAAATAGGACCTGCTGGAGAGATAGGTATGTGTCCCAGAGACTACCCCATCTATGGAACAGGATCCCAATCCATGTGAAGTAGAGTTCCTCTCTAACCCAATTCAAGTGCAACTTGGACAGTTGGATGGGAAACAGAAATTCATCCCTGGTTTGGCACCTATGTCTCTGATGCAAACAGTTAACCTGTAAATGGTTCATCTCTCAGGCCCATGCTTACACTTATCAAGAGTATCAGAACTCGTCAGAGATTTGGGATGCATGGCTGGGCTTAAAAAGGCCCCTGTGGTCGTTAGCCTAGTAAACACCCATGCACCTATGAACCTATGAACTAATCTAATATGTAGATTATTTTACTCTGATATACCCAACCTAACACTTGTCACAGCTCCAACTGCTACCCCAGTAATCCTTTACTCCAATTCATTTATGATTTAAAAACTCTCAACTACTACTAACCCCCCCATACACTCTTATTCCTTTCTAAGAACCATAATCCAAACAAAGTTAACTCCTCAATCACCTCGTCAAACAATACTGTCAATGAAGTGGTCTTGTATACAAAACTTCCAGGGGTTATCATAGACAACAACATGGAAATTTGATCTCTACAAACAACAGGTCATCAAAAAGACCCATCAAACTAGTTCCTCTGTACTGCACCAAACAATACCTCAAAAATAAGTATAAAAAAATCTAAAGCAACCACTTTCCTACTGATTGCACTCCTTTTATGTTTCTCCCATTCTGACTAATCTACAAAGCACCCAGCAATTAAAACTACAGTAATATTATAATGAACTTGCAAACATTGCCAGAAACCAGCCTTATGGGTCCTGTCATTGTATGGCCCTGAAAAAACTAAATTGGCCAGAACTACAACAATTCCTCACCTATTCTCAACTAATAATCCACAACATAATATATAAGCCCCAGAAATACTTCACATTGAAACGTATTCTTCAACATTACCCACCACCCCAAACTCTATGCTCTAAGGACAAAAACTCCTTGCTACACATAAGCCAAATAATTCCACTTATGATAGACTGTATTCAACCTACATTGCTATATTATATAACTCTATTCTCTTCACAATAAAACATACTAACAACCTCCTCACCTTCAAAAGTGAGTTAAAACAGTACCTCACTGGCTCTTGGATCTGCCTGTGTTTCATTACTGGACAGCTCCATTGCTGGAGGCAAAATATGGCTATTTCCTGCAGACACTGGTATCTGTTAAAATACAAAAAAATAAAATCAGAAGCTACAATCCTACTTGTACATACTGTAACTGTTAATGCATGCATCTCTTGGCTTTGTTGAACGCTTTCAGACTCTGCTCTCTACTTTCTAGTCTAACCATACTTTTTTCTCCTGACATTTTTTTTAATATGTATTGCATATGATTGAAAACATTCTCTTGTACTTGTTAAGCAAGTAAAAACTACAATTACCTAGCTGTCTCTTTACACTTAAATGTGTATTTTTTATTTTTAATTTTTGAATTATAGTTCAGTTGCTGTTATGATGCATTGTATAGTTGGAGAGGAGCTTTTCTGCCCAGGTCTCCACTGAAAATGGGCTACTTACCCATTCAGACTTTCCCAGTAAACAAATATAATAAATAAATCAAGAAAGAAGGAAATACAAAAAATACTATCTCACTGTGATGACTGTGCCCTGGCCCAGCAATCAAGGAGCCTCAATCCTCACCACTAACACCAGGGAGGTTGTCTCCTAGAAGAGAGGAAAGGATAACTAATACACACAGTAAAGTACAATTTACCGTAAGTGCACACAGAGATCACAGTCAGTCTGGGGCTGGTTGCTCCCTTGCTCATCAGGTCCCCAATAAGACTCCCCACTGGCACAGCTATAGGGTCCAAGTCTCAGCCTAGCTGGGCAAGTTAAAACATCCAGTACCCTCTCTGTCCAACCAGTGCTTCGTGTCCCTGCCCAAGTAGCTGACACAACTCACACACACTTTGAGATAAGTATTTATACAACTTCACAGACACTCCAGGGAAAGGCTGACACAGATTATCCAGCTGTGCCCCTTTACCCAGACCCTACAGTAGTAATCCCTGCCACCACCCAGCTAATAATATCAGCTACTAAAAAGCCTTTAAAAGGGTGTCCAGTTATTACTGTTCAATATTATTATCCAATGCTAATGTGACTATACAGTCTAAGGCTCATTGGAAGGGCTTAGACTGTAAACTCTATAAATATATAATGTACTATAAAGCATAATTTACCTCTACATAAACCAGCCACAGGTAGAAGGTTTTAAAAATATTTAATAATAAATAATTAAAACACAAGACAAAACTATTACACCACAGAGATATCTAATAGTTCAGAGATTACACAGAAACTTAAAATAATACAGTAGGACAGGTCTGATTTCAAAGAAAAATACCTAATTAATCTTTACTAGCTTTAACTATTCCTACAAGAACTCACAGTGCTAAAAACTTACACGTGAGCTTAGGCAGAGTGCTGAGTTAGATATCCAAGATCAAAATGCTCTCAGTCTCTTGTGAGAAATAGTATTTAAACATTACTAACAAGTATGTCTTTAAGGCCCTCCCAAATTACATCATTTTTGACATTTAGTCTGGAGTTCTCAGGCCACAAACTGCATTACTTAGCAATCTAACACCTGCTCAGAAACTTACAATAATATAAGTCATTTCACATGTATACTCTTAACAGAAACCAGAGCAATAAAGCACATTCCACATCTAAATTCTGGTCATAAACTTTAGCCTTAAAACAATGGGCATGAAACCTTCATCCAGACGCACTGTAGCCAAATTCTAACATGAAAGGGTCAGAGCATGCTTCACTGGGCCAGTAGAGTGCAATGTTGTCACATATTTTGCAGTTCCACATTTCACAGTATTCTTTTACACTCAAGAAACATGCCTGTATTTTACATTTATTTACAAATGCAAGAATTATATATCAAATTCTATTTGACTAGACTGGCAGCCTTCGCCCATCTCTCCCCAGTCATCACACTCACCAAAGAACTCGATGTATTAATAAGCCTTGGTTTGTTACCTAACAGTTTGCAGTTTGTCAGCACTAGAGTAGGAAAGCTTCTAATGGGGAGGCTTAACCGAGCTTTTGGCATTTTATTTTTTGTTTAGTTACCTCATCTTAGTTTCTGTGACTTCAGCTACCCAATTTAATTGAAATTGCTGTTTCTTTCTTAGCTGGTGCAATGTGATTGAGTGATCCACAGTTTTGTTTTTCATTCCTACTCATCCCTTTATCTTTATAGGCTTAATTTATATAGTTTTGTTTTTTAGGCTGGCCATTTCACTCTAGATTTTATTGCCTTAATGCTGTGGTTATCTTTGTGTAGATATTGTTGCTCAGACTTTAATAACTAATTTAGCACTGTCTATCTGCACACATTATGAGACCTTTAGTCTATTACTTTCCATGGTCTGTTGTACTCATTGTAAGGTGCTAACCATAATGTGTAAATAACAGGGTAATTACCCAAATGATGAGACAGAGCAATAGCTTGTATAGATACTCAGAGTTTACTAAGAGAGCAACTGACTGATTAACAATTACATGACAAACCCATTAGCAGCTAAGTCTATTCTTAAAGTGATAGCACTACTAACTCCATATATGAAAAAAAAAAACAAATAAATAAAAAGTGATAAAATAAATCAATAAACTCTATCAACAGTGAAAACTACATAAAGAAAACACCTCCAGGAGGAAGTCTCTTCTACCAGTTTTCATAACACTGGATAATTATCCAGTCTAACAACTCAACAACCTTGTCTAAAATATCAAACATTTAAAAAATGATTATGTAAATAATCAAAACTTGTTAATAATGTAACAAGTGTGATTACTGTGTTTTACATCTACCACCATGTTTAGAATATTGTACTCTGCTTGGCTACAATACTGTAATCTTCTCTGCTTTGACCATAATCCATTATTTGTTATCTCATTTCTGCTCTTTTAGTCCAGCTCGTGACTGAGAAGGATTGACAAATGACAGATAAATAAATAAATAAATGGCTTAACCATTCAAACTGTTTATTTAGACATCTGATTGATATTTTTTATATTTTTATTTGTATAGCTTGAGTTTTCTCTTTGGGTTTGTCATTGCTCTTGTTTAAAAGTCTCAGGTACTTAATTTAAGCCTTTTTGGCTTAACTTTACTTTTCTTTATACTTGTTTTACCTAATTACATTCATAAGGCTTTTTCATGTCTTTTGTGAATTGTATTTTACTAGGGCTATTGTTTTGTTTTAGACAAAGACTGATTTTTGCGAAGTTATCGTTTCTACTGGTGTGCCCTTTGAACCTACCACCATAGATTCATAGCTTATTGCTAGGCTAACTGCCCTCATGGGCCATTTTAAGCCTAGCCAATTCCCCATGTGAGAATCAAACTCTGCACCTTGTACTTCTAAGGTAAGCACCTTAACCATTACACCAATCTCCCACCAGATTATTAACTAAAGGTATTGCGTATGTATATGCCTGATGAAAGGGTAGCTGCTACTGATTCTGTGAGTAACCTGAAGTTGTGAGAGAATTTACTGTGACGTTTGGTAACTACATCAAAATGTAACGTGCTTAATGTTGCACATTAGTCAAATGAAGGATGTCAGAATCAAGCCTAGTACCACATGAACTACAGCTCACAGCCTTAAATAATGCCTATATGCATTGGTCTCTGTCTATCTATCTCTATATTCCATTACCTGGCCCTATCCTTACTATGTTTGAAAAAGTATGTGAACATTAAATAAGGAATTTTTTTTGCAGAAAAACCTATACAGAGATTTTGTAACTTGACTGAAGCAAGATGAAACCATATGCATTACAGAAGCTAATAATGGGGAATTACATATCTGTGGTAGGTTAAGAAATGCATAAAGAGAGTATGGATAAGTTAGTCTATATATGTCTATTAAAAGTACATTTTGAGATGTGACATTAGTAGTATGCAGAAGAATGTGAAGATAGTGTTGTATGAATCTTTGCTGAATGAGTATACTAGTCAAGAACTGTGCTGGCACTTCTATGCAGAATACCCTGGAATTCCCATTCTGTTTTCTTCTAAATGCTTTTCCCCCTCTGTGTCTATAGACCACAAAGATCTCTCTCATAAAGATCTTGAGCCCATCTATGCTTCTATGACTAGGAATTTGCCAGCATGGTGCCAAGAGCTGACCAGAGGATCTGTCATGCAGGCAGTCAATAAGGACTTTTGTGATCTCGTTCTCATCTACTGATGCAGAAGATAGACACTAGGTGGCTGATATGGGCACTCATATCTCCGCAAGCATTAAATAATATGCCAAAACATTAAAATTCAGACAATGTGTATACAGAACAAAATTATCTTTTTGTAAGAATATGAAAAGAAAGTCGTTATACTAGAGTGTATGACAAAAAGAAAAAAACAGATGTAAAATAGATGCTTCTAGTAAGCACCCAGATTTGTAAACAAATGTCATTAAAACTCAGATAGCAGCAGTATCCATGGTTACTAGTGAGGAATAAACATTCATTTATTTATCTGTTTATTTTATTTGTTTTCCGGGGTGGAGCACTGATCTTCATGAACTTTTTTCACACTCAACCTAGGAATGGCGTCTGGATAAATTTCAACAAAAAGTAGTAAGATATAAAGATGAATTTATCACAAGGAGTTTTCCTGGTACTGGAGTAGAACTATAGTGGATGAAATGAGGAAACTAGAAACAAATACTTACATGTCTCTTGATGAGGAATGGAAATGAGGGACTGAAGAAGAAACATCAGAATCCAGAATTTATACTCCACTAAAGTGGAGGTTGGGAGGGTGGCCTAATGGTTAAGGTGTTTACCTTACAAATGCAAAGTGCAGGGTTTAAGTCTCACAAGGGATAATTGGCTAGGCTTAAAATGATCCGCAAGGGCAGTTAGCTTAGTATGAACCTATTTATTTTGGGTTGGGAGGATGGCCTAATGGTTAAGGTGTTTGCCTTACAAACACAGAGTACAGGGTTTGAATCTCACAGGGGGATAATTGGCTAGGCTTAAAATGGCTTGCAAGGGCAGTTAGCCTAGTACTAATCTAGCTAATCTAGCTATCTAGCTAAAATTAACCCATTCCATGGGCATAAAAAAAAAAAAAAAAAAAAAAGAAAATTATATAAAATAATTGGCAGATATTACCCATAGAGAATAGCTGGCAATAGCAGGCAATACCCCTAAATTTGTAAAACAGAGGTATAAAAAAGGGACATCTGGAAAGAGGGCAGACAATTGAACATAAAAAAGCAAAAAGATTGTTCCATGTTCAGTTGTAATTTTTATAGCTGGATTTATTATGTACCTGGTTCATCAAAAGCCAAGTTCAATGGATATACAACTTGTAAAAGCACTGTTGTTTTATACACAGGATGATATCAGATGCGTAAACAGTTTTATGTAGGAAAAAAATTTAATGAATACATCTATAAGCATGCATATGCAATAAAGTAGGAAAATAAGGAAGATTCTTTTTTTTTATAAACATAAACTAACATGTCCAGTATAAACAAATTTCAGAGATATAACATTTCTGTTGTTGCAGAGAATTATCATGGATGAAGGAAGGACAGGTATTAATGTGTTAATGGAAGTGAAAGGGTATGAATACATCATCAGGTTAGAAACTACAAGACTACCAAGTGCAAATGAGACAATATCATTGCTACCTCTACTAAAAAGAACATTAAGACATTAGTTGTAGTTGTATGTGATGACATCATCGGTTATACAATATAGATAGCTTTTACATACATGGACATCTTATTGAAACATATGATTACAC
>NC_056733.1:1912975333-1913000333 GCF_019279795.1 Protopterus annectens
TAATAATAATAATAATAATAATAATAATAATAATAATAATAATAATTAATTAAATAATTGAACATTAAACATTACATTTACTCTGAGACTGACTGGCTTCAACCTTCTTGAGAAAGGGGTTATAGCATATGGGTGGGCATTGAAAAGGTATAAACTGCCTTGTATTTCCTGTCATACCACATTAACTTTAATTTCCTCACAGTACCTCCATTGCTTCGTGCAAGTCATATATTTGGCTACCAATTTTCTACAGCAATGTGACTGTTGTATTCCTGACATGGTTAATTGTGACTAAGGTTATGGAGGAATTATTGGAAGAAATTGTGGTATAACAGTTGGTGACCTGACCAAAAGCTGGTACAACTAAAGCAACAGCTAGATGTGTCAGACAATGGCTGCCAAGCTAAGGACTATGTTATCTATGAAGAAACTAAGCAGGGAGGATGACCCAGATTACTTATATTAAATATCATTTTCAGTACTATGCCAATAAAGAGAACTGGAACTGAGCAGGGCAGGCACTGAAAATGTACACTGATATGGAAGGAACTGATTTAATACACAGTGAAAGACTTCAGGAAAAAAGCTTTCTTCATGAATGGTACATCCCCTGAGGTAAAAGCAAAAAAAAAAAAAATCATAACTGGGCTGTTACAGTAGATAAGTCAGTTAGCGTACAGGTACATGACTTAAAACACATTGGAAAGCTTTAGTTTATTTGAAAATGTGCATTTTTTACTAGTTGATATCTGTTGCAGGAAGGAAAATGTATGCCATTTTTTGGTTTTATGATCAAATGCTTCTCCACTTTTAGTCATGATAAGTAAGAAACATGTTTTCTATGGAGATACTGCACATCAGAGTAATTAATTCTGTCATAGACACCACTCCTTGCGGACCCCCATGTCCACCTTAGTAATGGGTGCTTAGCCTAACCTTAATGCTGTAACTTCCCCCAACCATACCTCTACACCTTACTTTAAAAAAACTTTGTGTAACACTGCCACTATTCAGACTAACTTGAAGCAAGTGTTATGGATGGTTTTAGTGTAAAGATTTGGAGGAAATAGTTTTCCTTTCTCAATCTTTTGTGAGTTGATCCTTTGGGTGTTCAATATTCTACATGTTCAAACATTTAATGCCCGTATTTTCATTCACCACTAATAATGCTATATATATATATATATATATATATATATATATATATATATATATATATATGTGTGTGTGTGTGTGTGTAATATCAAAAGCTGACATAACTGAAGATGGATTCATCGTGACAACATCCACGAAAACCCACTTCTTCAACAGACTGGATGAACAAAATCCCTCCCAGGGTAAGTACTAAATCACTCAAACACACACAAAACCAAAGCTGGAACACTCAAAACCCACCCAGGTGGGGGGCTATGCCCCCCCCAGTTAAATATACCAAACTCCGAGATTGCATTACAGTTTGGAAAAGGGCTAAGTTCACCTTCATGGCCAACAGGTTACTTACCCTGGGAAGGATTTTGTTCATCCAGTCTGTTGATGAAGTGGGTTTTCGTGGATGTCATCTCAATGAATCTGTCTTCGATGATGTTGGGTTTCGATATTATCAGGTAGACCCATATATATATATATATATATATATATATATATATATATATATATATATATATATATATATATATATATAGATATATATATATATATCTATATGGATCTATGTCAGATGATCGAGTTTTCAGAAACTCAAAATTCATATGGACGAGACCATATGATTGAATTTCCAAAATATATATGAACATATCAAAGTGGATGTACTAGCCTTCCTGAACATGTCTGTGGATGCTGCTGAGGTGGGTATTGCCAGTGCTCACACCACCTGTATCTATACCTGTGGTATCCTCATCAGTGTCATACTCATCTCCCTGTATGAACAGAAGATATTCCTCATTGGGTGTTAAAGAAATAAGTGCAGGAGGTCTCCTGCCAGTACTACTATGGGCAATTGCATTCTGTCTTGCCTTTGCTCTGGTATGTCCTACCATATTGTTGGCCCTTTTTCTGCACTGTGCCAATGTGTTGTTCCTACTCACGTCAGCAATTATGCCAATAACCACCTGGTTTCACACCTTTGCTCTCAAAGTTTATTTACCCCCCCCCTTTTCCAAAAGGCACTTGAAATATGTTTTGAGAGCCCCATGAAAACATGGTTCTCTTCAGGACTGAAATTGTCTTCTCTCTGTCTTTATCCCTGTTGCTGCATTATGCATTAACCTGGAACAACGTATATGAGTGACCCTATTGAAACGTGATGCTACAAAATTGAATACATTCATCACTTCTGCAACAAAGGGCATGAAAGCATTCCTGAATTCCTTAAACTCAAATCCCATTTTAAACTATAAGTGCAGTACCATAACAAAATACATCTTAAAATCACTGATGGTCTGAGTACAGCACATCTAATAATATAATCATGTCAATACAACAGAGCACAAGTCAGCTGAGCAATTTCTTCTTCACTGTTTATATTGCTAATATGTATATCATCATCCAGAAACGAGAAACAAATTACAAACTATTATCATTTCCACTTATATTATGCCAATATATCTGTACACAATGAAATGTTCATTGATCTCTCATCATACATTCCCACGTCAATAGCACTGCCATGCATGGTCAGCTTTAAGAAATGACACCTGAAATTCCCAGATCTTGCCATTACCAACAACATACAATAATTGCATATATCTTCAGTTTGAAAAAAAAAAACATTTCCATGAAAGTAGTTTACATTAAGTTGAATTTCCATAAATTGCTAATATTTTATAACTAAAATTGTTTTTAGCTTCCAAATTCAACTGATTACAGATAAGTATGATGGGTATAGTTCTGATGGAAATTCAGGCTGATTTACATGATTTTTATGCAAATTAAAGCTGTATTTGGCTGGGAAGCTATCTTGTCCTCAAAACTGGCTTTCTTAATTGTCTGTTTAGTTTGATGACAGAGTTCTTGTCTTTTTGGGTGTTATATTAACTAATTTTAGCTATGACTTTTTTTTCTTTTCTTGTATGACCTGTTTAGTTTAGGATTCTACCAGGGTGGTTTTCTTTTAGAGTTTGTTTAGGGATCATTTTTAATAGGTACAGCAGCCTCTATGTAGCCATTGATATGGTTGTTCAGAACTTGTGTGAAAAAATCCACATAGATTGCTGTGTTTTCTGGGTTTGGAGGGTCATAAAATTTAGACAAGTTATCACTTAATAAAAGGTAGTTTGTTTTGGGATAGTTCCGAACCGTTACAGGGTTTACTGAGGTTACCAAAATGATTTTTATTTCAAAGGAGACAGCTTTGTGAGCCCACCTTTTCAGGGAGGACATGGCATGGGGGAAGGGGATGCATATTTGTGAATACCACGTCCAGTTTATTTGAATCCCTGGTGGGTGTATGCACTGTCTGGCCTATGGTGTTTGCGTTTACAAAGTCCAGGAAGCTATGAGATAATAAAGGCTTTTTTTTATTTTGGTACGGATTCTTGCCTTTTTTAGTTGTTTGGTATTCAAGGAATCTATGTGCCTAAAATTTAAGGCAGTATAGGATTTCCAGATTATAGAAGGGCAGTTAAGATCTCCCATGAATAAAATATCTGATTGAATGGTGAGTGTCTCTAGTAGGTGTAAGTATGAGCCATGAGTTTCATAAAGGGTGACATATAGCTTGGTAGGAGATAGTCTGGGGCTTTGTCTACAGTAATCTACACATGGAGAAACTCTAGTATGTCATACTGTTTAATCAGATAAATAGAGGCCTTCTTGTTATTGATGTAGATCAAGACACCTCCATCTTTAGTCCTTGTCTATGTAGTTGCTGGTCTAAATGTGGGAAAGACACTGAAGCCTTGCACTGCCTGGGTACTTTCTGTGGCTTTAAACCATGTCTCAGTAACTGCACATATGTCTACATTCTCCAGGATGAAAAGAGTTTGAAGGGAGTGGAACTTCATCTTTAAGCTCCTGACATTCAGCAGAAACACCTTAATGTTTTTTTGGATTAATTTTGATATGTTGGAAGGTTTGTCAGTGTGGCATTGCAAACAATAGGCTCTGTGGGAGAGGATAAAGTTTTAGCCAATATCTGAATGCCCAGAGGGGACAAGTGCAGACCATCTATGGCAAATTCAAGTGGTTTGTTAATTATATCCTCCCATGCTGACAAATATTGTATCTCTCTAGAATGACACTAGAAACTAAACCAATTATTAAAGTCAATCATTTTCTTTTTGTATTGTGGCATAATCCTTGGTGAAGGTAGAATGCTGCTCAATGCTAGGCACATACCAACCTGAGACAAACAATCTGAGAGAGCTATAATGTCTCTGTTTATGCAGTCTAGAGAGGTACACCTCAGGTCATTTACACCTACATTGGCTGTGATAAAATCATATTGGTACTTGTGGTGCAATTACTTGAGTGTGTACATAATTTGGATCCTGGTTCCAAATAGGCAACTAACCTTTATCTTCTCTTTGTTCAGTCTGGTATGTGGGGCATCAGTGTGTCATACAATGGAGTTTCCTTTAACTAGAATCCTGGGTAGTGTATTGGCTTGCCTTTTGAGCTTTATATTTGGGGCTCCACTGAGCATAGCTGTATTTGTAGTGTTAGGAGATACTTTTGTTGACTGCTTTAGGGGTTGCTTAGGATAATCTTTGCAGATGGAAAGTCTGGGAGGCCTTTGGGGTTTGAGGAGATTGTATTTAAGTGCCTCAGCATAAGTTGGTCTATATATGTGGTGTTTACTATTTGTGGTAGGTATATTGTGTGTGTATTTGACAAACTGTTTTTTATTATGTGTGCATGTATATGACAGTTTTTCCTCCGCTGATATTGTGCTCGTACAGGTCTCCAATACTGTATCTGTTTCTGTAAGGATTAAGTGGCTGTCAGTGAACATGAGGTAATTGCTACACTGTCTCAAGATACCCAAATCCACCAAGATGGGCAGCAGAAAAATTGAGAAAGTGAATGAATATCCAAGCTGTCAGATTCTTTAATTGGTAGGCTACAAGGGTGGTGTGGTGCATAAGGGGTTAGTAGAGTACTTCTTAGGGTATATTTGGGGTTAGAGACTAGACTGGGCTATATAATCCTAAATTTTAATGGTGGTGCTATTCAACATGAAAACTAGCTGCTCCGTTCTTGTATTTGCTTGTCAACATGCAAGGTAGTTGTTCTACACTGAATGGGTTAGTGGCCACAGCTTTATAAGTAGTTTTATAGGAAAAATTTGCTTTCTAGTTGTTTGTATCTGTACAGGGCACTGCTGTCCACCACTGTAAGATGAATAGCTCTGCACAAATGTGCCTAACTTATAAGGACACTGAAAACACAGCAAACTGACTAATAAGCCCACTGGCCAATAAAATAACCACACTCAGAGCCCTTTTATGTGCCTCACAACTCAGATAGCCTAGGCCAGACCACCACCTTCTGGTAGTAGATGGATGATCCAAGACGTCTTAATGTAAAAACACACAAAAGAATATAAGGTGCAATTCTACCAAAAGTAAATTTAATAAGTAGTTAGGCAACACTGAAAAGTCAAAATCAAGGCAAACAAACCAATAGTGAGAGCAGTGGGAGGCAATGCACAATTTTCAGTTAAAGCAACAAAACACCAACTGGACATACTATTGATAAGTTTCACTTACAAAACAGTATTTATGAAAGGATTAACTTAATTACTACTTTAAACCTAATGCCTCCATGACATTTGAATGCATAATGTTAATTACAAATGTGTTTTTTAGGGGAAACATTACTCTGCTTATGAAATACACACATAAGCCAGTGACAAAGTAATGCAGTAAAGAATTGCTCCCTTAGACAAACCAATATCATTTGCACATAGTCATTGATTTGCATTTGTTTACTGGGAAGGTTCACTGGGCCATAGTGAGCCCATTTTCAGTGGAGGCCCAGGAAGAAAAGCTTTGAGCAATACACAAAATAAGCACAACACAGTACATAATCTTCAAAATACACAATGTATAACATACAATATTGTAAAGTATATTATTAAAAAGCTCCACAGTAAAATGAACTATACACATTATGAGTATAACACAGTACATAATCTTCAGCATACACAATGCATAACATTCAAATACAGTAAAGTAGATTATTTTCAATATTTTCAACAGTGAAATACAATAGGAGGGTTGCAGTTGACCATTAGAGTCAGGGTACAGTATTACCGTACAGTATTAAGGATATAGAATTAGTATGTAAGTATCATAACTATTGGTGTGATTAACACTTATGAAGTTATGAGCTTAAATATAGGTAATGAATATAGCAGACAGTGCAAGCTGTATAGTTAAGTAGAAGTTAAGAGACAGGAAGAGTTATGTAAGAGAGATGTTAGAATGAAGGTGATGGAGTATAGAGGAGGAAGCCAGGTTTTAGGAAGTGCCATTTTGGCACATGTACACTGCCAAAGAGAGTAAAGGTGTTGTCTCAGGGACTTTGTAAAGAGAGATGGATTGCTAGTTTAGAAATAGTAAAAAGAGTAGAGCAGCTGACCAGCTGAGAGGTTTAGGTTTTCAACATTCAGGAGTACTTGGTTTTTGGATCGGACAGGTCTGCTGGGATGGTACAGAGTAAGTACAGTGGAAAGGGCAGGGCAGCCTGATGGTTTGTATATAAATTTGTGTGCAGTGGTTAACTGTAAATATGTGAGATAATGTGGAAGTTCTAGCCAATATAGTGGACATAATGAGGAACAATAATGTCATGAAAATTTTGCATTGGTTACAAATTTATCAGTTTTATTATAGCATGTGTCTAATGTGGATTTCAGAGAGGACTGTATATTAATAAAGAGAGGGGCACCATATAGTAGAGATAGTAGCAGAAAGGAAGAAGCTAGGGACAGTTTTGTGGAATGGTTGCGAAAGTATTTGTGTCTACAGAGGATGCCCAGTTTCTGATGTGTTTTTTTTATATTATTGTGAATATGGAGGTCACAAATTAAGTTTTCATCTATGATGACACCTAGTAGTTTTGTATTTAGAACAACTTCAATGACAGTGTTATTCTGAGAATGAATAGTAAATTCATTCTCACTTAGGATAGGTTTTATGGGGGGGTAAATAGCAGGAGTTTAGTTTTGTTGGGGTTCAGGGCGAGATGATTATTGGTTATCCAAGTTTCAGTTGAAGTGACGGCATTTTGGGTGAGCTGTTGTAGTTCAGTTATGGACTTGACAGTGCGGATGATGGTAGAGTCATCTGCATATTGGATGATGGTACCATGAATAAGAGTGGCATGAAAGTTGTTTATGAAAATGCTAAATAAAAGAGGGCCAAGTATGGATACTTGGGGAACACCTGTGGTCATGTTAAGAAATGGTGAGAAAGAGTGTTGCCACTTGGTGGATTGTTGCCTATTTGTGAGGTAGTTTTAAAACCAGTTTAGGGCTGGGGAGAGGTGCCTAAGTTAGAGAGTTTAGTGAGAAGAAGGAGGTGGGATATTGTATTGAAGCCCTTAGAAGGATCAAGAAAGAGTGAAAAACAATTTTACCTGTGTTTCGGGCCTGGTTAACTACATCCATGAAGGAGATAAGAGCTGTAGTAATACTGTGACCAGGCCTAAAACCATGCTGAGGAGGAGAAAGGATTTGGTTATGAAGCAGATAATTGAGAAGTTGAATGTGCATGCATGTTTCTAATATTTTAGAGATGGGGGAAAGGATAGCAATAGGTCAGAAGTTGGAGATGTCAGAACTGTTGCTGCCTTTGTGGAGGGATAGAATACATGCTTTTTTTCAAATTATAGGTACATAGAACTCTTGAATAGCTCTATTAAGAAACATGCTGAAGGGATAAGCAACAGAGCTGGCTAATATTTGTAGGAATTCTGCAGGTAAGTTGTCTAGTGTGTTAGTGCCAGGTTTGAGTTTAATAAGTTTTTTTTATAGTAGAGGTTGGTATAGGTGGCAGCAAAAAACTGGGTAGTGAGGCATTGGTGGCATATTGTGAAGATGGATCTGTGTGGATGAGGTTAGTTTGTGGAAAGGTGGTGGTGATGTTAACTATTGTATTAATGAAATATGAGTTAAAGAGTGAGGCTGTTTCAGTGGATGTTTTATCTAGATCTGGACAAGGATTATTATTTGAGCCTAGATATAATAAGGAATTGATTGCACTCCAGAATTTTTTTGAGTTCTCCTTATGTTGGTTTTGCAGATTAAGGCAATGTTCTTTTTTATTTTTGATGACTGAACATTTTACTTGATTACATAGGTGTTTATATTTTATGAGGTCAGAGAGATTTTTTTTTGCCATGCTCTCCATTCTTTGTCCCTGGCAGTCACAGATTGCTTAGTGGGTTTGGTAAGCCAGATGGCGTTTTTAGTTTTTACTCTCTTTTGAAGCTGCTGGATGTCAATTTACACACACACACACAGACACACACACACACACACACACACACACACACACACACACACACACACACACACACACACACACACACACACACACATATATATATATATATATATATATATATATATATATATATATATGGTCTATATTATAACAATGAATGATCAAATGATCGAACGTTGTTATATCGAACTCAAACGTTCGGATACACAAGACATCAAACAACCAGAACAGTGATTTTTTTCCAAGAGAAAAAAAATCGCTGTTACCAAAAAAAAAAAAAGACATTAAAACGTTGCATAAACCCCCCCCCCAATTAAATATACCAACTCCGAGATTGCACTACAGTGCCGAAAATGACAAAGTGATGGAAGCAGCTAAGTGACTTCTTTCCCAGGGAAAGAATTCACTTATATGCCACTTCGTCATTTTGCCTTTTCGACATTTCAAGTTCGACCAAGACGCATTCAACAAAATGCGTCTTCGGTCATCTGATAGAAACCCTATATATATATATATATATATATATATATATATATATATATATATATATATATATACGTATATAGTGGATATTAAAAGTGTGCACACCCCCTGTTAAAATGCCAGACCACAATAAATCATTTCAAACTTTTCCCACCTTTAATGTGACCTATAACCTGTACAATTCAATTGAAAAACAAACAAATCTGTTAGGGGAAAAAATATAAAAAATAAAAAAACAATAAGCTGGTTACATAAGTGTGCACACCCTCAAACTAATACTTTGTTGAAGCACTTTTTGCTTTAATTACAGCATTCAGTCTTCTTGGATACACACCTGCCATCAATTAAAGAGACTGATTAACCCCAAATAAAGTTCAGCTGTCCTAGTTGGATTTTCCTGACATTTACTCAGTTCTCTGGTAAAGCAAAAGCCATGGTTCGCAGAGAACTTAGAAAGTATCAAAGAGATCTCATTGTCGAAAGGTATCACTCAGGGGAAGGGTACAAAAAACTTTCCACAGCATTGGATATACCATGGAACACAATGAAGACAGTTATCAAAAAGTGGAGAACATATGGGACAACAGTGGCACTGCAAAGAACTGGACATCCCTCCAAAACTGATGAAAAGACAAGATGAAAACTGGTCAGGGGGCTGCCAGGAGACCTACAGCAACACTGAAGGAGCTGCAGGAATTTCTGGCAAGTACTGGTTGTGTACTACATGTGACAACAATCTCCCAAATTCTCCATATGTCTGGCCTATGGAGTAGGGTTGCAAGATGGAAGCCTTTTCTTACACAGAAAAACATCCAGGCCTGGCTAAAATTTGCAAAACAACACATCAAGTCTCCCAAAAGCATGTGGTAAAATGTGTTATGGTCTGATGAGACTAAGGTTGAACTTTCTGGCCACAATTCCAAAAGGTACGTTTGGCACAAAAACAACACTTCATATCACCAAAAGAACACCATCCCCATGGTGAAGCATGGTGGTGGCAGTATCATGCTTTGGGGTTGCTTTTCTTTGGCTGGAACTGGGGCTCTAGTCAAGGTGGAGAGAATTATGAACAGTTCCAAATACCAGTCACTTTTGGCCCAAGACCTTCAGGCATCTGCTAGAAAGCTGAAGAGGAATTTCACCTTTCAACACTACAATGACCCCAAGCATACATCCAAATCAACAAAAGAATGGCCTCACCAGAAGAAAATTAAAGTTTTGGAATGGCCCAGCCAGAGTCCAGACCTAAATCCAATAGAAAATGTGTGGGTTGACCTAAAGAGGGCTGTGCACAAGAGATGCCCTCACAATCTGACAGATTTGGAGTGCTTTTGCAAGGAAGAGTGGGCAAATATTGCCAAGTCAAGATGTGCAATGCTGATAGACTCCTACCTAAGAAGACTGAATGCTGTAATTAAATCAAAAGGTGCTTCAACAAAGTATTAGTTTAAGGTTGTGCACACTTATGCAACCAGCTTATTGTACATTTTTTTTATTTATATATTTTCCCCTAACAGATTTGTTTGTTTTTCAATTGAATTGTACAGGTTATAGAGCACATTAAAGGTGGGAAAAGTTTTGAAATGATTTATTGTGATGTCATTTTTTATATCACAAAAACCTGGCATTTTAACAAGGGTGTGTATACTTTTTATATTATATGCACTGTATATATATATATATATATATATATATATATATATATATATATGTGTGTGTGTGTGTGTGTGTGTGTGTGTGTGTGTGTGTGTGCATGCGCTCATGCACGTGTATGTCACTTTTACAATGCAACTGGTAAACCTAACTTGACAAAAATATCACTTCTTTGGGTAAACCCCCTACATGCCTGCATTGGTATTCATAACTCAGAATGTGTTGTTCCCACCCTCTGAACCACAACACTGCAGTTATATTTCTCACTATATTTTTGTCACTTCTAAAGAGAGCAGCACCTGTGAAAGCACAGGGGTGAGCTCCAAGCTGGTCCAATAAGGAGACAAAGATGATGGTCTTTCTCTTGTGGGATTCATACTTGCAGAAAATTGAAAATGTGGTATCTGACGCCAAGTGGAAAAATGTTGACATCCAGCAGGAGGTACTGCTTCCCAGGTTAGGACAAGAAGGCCAGAGTTTTTCAGAAAGTATTTTTATATATATATATATATATATATATATATATATATATATATATATATATATATATTTTATATATGCATTTGGATATACATATTTGAAATATAGTGTACATGTAGTGCAATCTACTGTAACTGCTTATTAAAGAACTACTTTTAATACAACCAAACTGCTTTTGAAATACAAAGGACTGTGCAGGCCACAACTAATTTATTAATGTAATAATTTGCATGACCGTCATTATTTCCAAAATAACTGCTACTACTAAAACATGATTGACCAGAGTTAGCCACCACGCCCTAGACAGACAGGGAAGTGGGGTAAAGTAGCAACTGTGTGACCAGCGCAAAGGTTACTCCATGCTGCAGAGCTCAAACTATTTGTTTCATAATTTTGAATGCGTCTTTCTTAAAGCCGATTTAAGTGATGTTCAGGTAATAACAGGCAAGCAATTTGAGGCATATTGCAAAGCAGGCAGTTACATTACAAATGTTAAAACATTGCTAAGTTTAAAAGATGTAATCATCCATAAAACAGACAAGATCAAGACAGAAAAAAATGTAACAAAAAGGAGGAATTCTTGACATCCTTCTGCTTGTACTTGCAGTAAACAAAATTAGGAATGCGATTTCTGATATTAAGAGAAAATATGTCCCACAATAAACATAAATACTTTCCACTTCTGAGTAATTTGCATATAACCTGATAAGGAACACTGCGTTTATTAACACACATAAGCATAGTCAGTGATAAGCATACACATATATGATATGCATGCAAAAATGTACCACATTTGTTCTTTTTGCTGTAGCTGATGAGGAAATTCACTATAATAGTCTCAAAGTTTATAGAAGATTAGAGTGATTAACTGCTGAAGTAATCCATAAGTATGCAAACATTAAACCTACTTTTGAAGTAAATATGTCTGATTAAGAATTCAGTTCAATATGATCTGAAGTATTCCTGCCTTTTTACAAAAGCATTCAGAAAAAAGTAGTAATTAAATATAATTGCAAAAATTTGATTCAAGCACAGTGCCATTCAATAGCTCACTGCAGATTTTTTTAATGTGGTGCCATTTGCTATCCTCATCCTGTTTAGTTAATGCTTATCAGTAGCATAATGCAGAAAATATTGCCATTGTAAAATGCATTACCATTTCATATGTGAAACCTGCTTAGCTGATGTTTATAAGAAACATTTTCCAGAACATGTTCCCCATGTAAAGAATGTGCCACCATTTCATGTCTTGCACCTGCATATTATATGCTATGTAATTAATGTTAATAAAATAGATACTGAGATACCAATAAACTGAGTGAATTTACTGTCTCTATTTTGTGTGTCTCACTGGCCACCATCTTTCTTCATTATCCATTCCTTTACATTTCTTTTTTCCTGTCTTTCCGATTTGTGTTCATTTCACCACAGGGTGAGAGATCTCAGGAGCAGTCCTACTATTTACATCACAGATGCACACCTAGGAACATCTTCACAGGGTCAAGGCAGTGGCTCTGATCCTTTTGGCACCCTGATGTGGTACAATCTAGTAAGACAGAAAACTCATGAGCTTTGGGACTTGGTAGAGGATGTGGTGGATTGGGCAGCAGAGAAGGCAACTTCGGCCCATGTAAATTTTTTCTCAGCAAATGGGAGATTCACTGTCATGGTCATCTCCAACCACTGAGCCACTGCAAGTCTCTTCCTCCTCAACATCAGGGTATTCTGCTGCGCAATCAGTAGACAGTAGAAACATTTGAGGTCCTGTGGAACAAGGTGTGTCTGGTGACAACTCCTTATCACCTCCCTCTTTACCTAATTCTCTCTTCTACACCCTTTCAACTACTTCCTTCCTCAACTATCCTCCTAGATAAATAATTTTGAAAAAATAGAAGAGTCTATCCCCCACCAAAAATATAGGACTTCTCTCCTTCTTCCTCTAGCAAAACCCTCTTGATGCGTTCCTTCTGTGTGTCCCTCTTTGTTGCATCTCTGATTATTCAGTCTTTTCCATCTTTCAAATAAACACTCAGAGTGTCCATATGAGGACATCCCTATAGAAAATGTATAACCCCTTTACATTTTTAAAAAATGATTAAAATAGCTTTGCCCTGCTTTCCTTACATATCCATCAGTACTTCTATCTTACTTGTGCACAGCCACATTTGTCCATAATATCCAAATACTTCCTAAACCATCTGAGCATTGCAGCTTACTTCCTATATACTTAAAACATGACTTCACTAACTTTAAGCATTTTATGGATATGTGTGTGTGAATGTTTGATCATGTGTGTACATGAATGGGTGAGTGTTTCTATGACTGTGATCGAATGTGGGCAGGGGACATCAGTGAATGTGTGTGTGTGTGTGTGTGTGTGTGTGTGTGTGTGTGTGTGTGTGTGTGTGTGTGTGTGTGTGTGTGTGTGTGTGTGTGTGTGTGTGTGTGTGTCTTTGCATTGGTGTCGGAATGCAATGCATGGACTGCCAAGCAGAACACTATAGTCATAATTTCTGACAGTGCTACTGTTAGCTAGAATATGATTCACAGACATGCTCATGAGCTGATAATGAGATCTTTCCCATTATGGCCATACCTTTCCCTGACTCGTATTTTGCCACTGTTGTGGAAATTGACCTACCTGTGTTCAGCAGTTTCTGAATCCTAAGGCAAGTCTGCTTTATGCCTTTCTGATCCTGACAAATATCTATTCTGCCCAACTAATTATGTTATAATAAAATTGTGAAATTTGCAGGCATTTCTTAATAAAACACATCACAAAATTGGATTGGCTGGAATTTCATAAATACATTTCCTATACTCAGCTAAAAATTGCCCACAGCAGCTTCCATTACCCTGCTAAGAGCCCATCAATAAACTCACAGATGGAATGGTACTCACCCAAAGGTAACTCTGACTAAAGATAAATATCTTGGAAATGCATAAAAATCAAACAGTAGTAACAGTGATGCCTATATTCCACCTATATAACCAAATGCTGGGACAATATCCCTAAAATCATCAGGCAGATAGTAACATTTCAGACCATCAAGGCAAAACTGAGGAATCATCTACTAGACTCATGGCTTTGTTCCTCTTCCTCCCCATCATCTAAACATAATGTCCAATACACTATCTGTGAAACATGTACTATAATTCTGCATTTGACTATCCACTACACATAGTCATATTACTTACTGACGCTGTTCTTTCCATCCAATGTATTATGTGTATATTTTGTAAATACTATATATATATATATATATATATATATATATATATATATATATATATATATATATATATATATATATATATATATATATATATATATATATATATATATATATATATATATATATATATATATATATATATATATATATATATATATATATATATATATATATATATATATATATAAGCTACATATTTGGTAGAAACAGTTACAACAGAGTAGACATTTACTGATTTTCTCTGCTGTATTGCATTTATAATTTTAACTGCCCTTGATCCCAATTGAAATGTTTGTTGTGATTTCTTACTTATGTTGCCCCACAGTATAATAGGTGTTTTTACATACTCTCACCCCAGGATTCAGCAAGCTCTGCACGGCATGCAGGAATAGTGCAAGAGTTGCTGCAGGCAATATGGCTGACCTGCGATCCAGGAATGAGCTCCCGGGACGTGCACGAGCGCTCCTGCACTATTCCTGCATGGACACAGTTCCTGCATGCTAATTACCTAACTTGCTGGTGAAAACCATGCAAATGAGGTGAATTAGCAATCCAGGAGGCAGGCAGGCGTCTTTGCAGGAATAGTGTAGACTGCAGAAATGTATTTAGCCAGTAGCTGAATACATTGTTGTAAACTACAAAATGGAGGCATGACAGCTCATAAAAATGCATGTATTATAAGGGTTAGGCTTGCCAAAGGCCAAATATATGGCCATAGGCATGAAAATTAGTTGCAAAATTATAAAAAATAAGTTTTTTTGGCCGACTTCGGCCATTTAAGCATAAGGCAGCTGTGTGCAAATGGGATCGGCCCGAAAATAATAAAAAAAGCTGGAAATAAGCTTTTAAACCAAAATCACAGTTTTGCCATAATAGTCAATGGCATGCATAACACAACAAGGCCATGGAACAGTGGTTGCTAAGGAGGAAGGCTGAGTGTCGGTTTTGTAACCATGCATTAGTAATCAAACCTATGCAAATGAGAGCAATGATACTGAATCACATATTTCCCCTCAATGCTAGCTTGCACCCAGCTGTGTAGGTGCAGTAATACCATGGTGTAACCTAAGAGTTAGATGACTTCATAAGTGTGTGTGTCATGCATGCTGTAAGCTTATTGGTGCTCTGTAGCCCGTGTTTGCCCTTAGCTAAGCACAGCTAAGGAAGGGGGTGTGTCTGAAGCTGCCTAGCAGTATTTACATTGCCTAAACGAGTGTGTGCGCTGCGCACCGGGTTTTAAACAAAAAAAATAAATAAAAAGTAAACCAGGAAATAACAACTGAGTTCACATCTGAGCACTGGATTTGCACGACCAGCCTCGGGGCTTAAACAGGAAGGCAATGGGAAGGGAAAACAGCAGTAGGAAGGTAATCAAGGAGAACTAGCATAGCTGACAAGTGAAATGTATCAGAATCAGCCAATTACACAGGCAGCAGCCCAGCACACTTCTATAAACTATGCAAACATCTTTCCCTCTGTTTTTTCCCACAAACCCAATACCACCAATGTACATAAATGGGGAAATTTTACCTAACAAAAGCAACAAAATGATAGGGTCTGCTTTCGCTCTCATAAATCAGTATGTGGAAGAGGATGAGGGTGGTGAGGATGAGAATGCTGATGACCAACACACAGTGAGGAGAAGGAGAAGAGTGTACAGACCCAGGGTAACCTACCAGGGGCTACATGAGCTGGAGATAGTGGAGCACTATAGGGTGGACAGGGACATCCTACAGCAAAGGGTTGAGCTGTGCCAGCCACACCTCACACACAGAACCAACAGAGGGGAACCCATCCCAGTGGATACCAAGGTATGTATAGGCTTAAGAATACTAGCCACAGGTACCTTCCAAAGGCCAACTGGGGATATCATGGGTATCTCACAGGCATCAACATCCAGTGTAATCCACCTGTTCCTGGATGCCATGTCACAACATGCCGGTAAGCACATATATTTCCACAACACCCGTGAGGCATTGACCAGCAATATGCGTCTCTTCCACCAAATAGCAGAATTCCCTGAGGTAGTGAGTGCTATAGACTGCATGCACATACACATCAAAGCACCACCCAGTGAGCGGGGTAGAGTCTACATAAACCACAAGGGCTTCCCCTTCATCAACTGCCAGGTCATGTGTGATGTGCAGGTCATTAAAATGAATGTGTGTGCTGGCAGCCTTTGAATTTATCATGACTCCTACATCTGGCATATGATGCAGCTGTACCAGAGATTTGCCAGTGGGGACATCCCATATGGCCACCTAGTGGGAGATGCTGGTTATGCACTGGAGCCATGGCTGATGACACCCATCAGAAATGAACACACACCCAAACAAGAACTCCATAATGAGGCACACACACAAACCAGAATCATAATAGAGCGTGTGCTTGGGATGCTCAAGTCATGGTTCCAGTGCCTGGGTATATCTGGTGGAGCCTTGCAGTACTCTGCAGCTACATGTACGCAAATTGTCATTGTATGTGCCATGCTACACAATATGATCCTATGGAAACAGCTGCATCAGGAACAGCACGAGGCAGGGCCACACAGCCCCCCACTATTGCCAATGCCAGCACAGGCACAGACTGACTTGGAGGAGGAACAACGTGAGCCTGCCCCTGTATGTAGAAGGAGGCATGCCCAGTATGCCCAGGCCTTGGCAAAGAGGCAACGCATGGCACATACACTGACATGGTAGGAACCCAGGGAACGACACCTCTCTCTGACTCGCACATACAGCAAAAGGGATGCCAAACATGACACTACCTGTGCTTAACCGTGTATAGGGAGTGTACTATGTGCATCCGACACAATCAGCCCTCCAGCACTATCCTCAATACTGGCTCAGCCACAAGGTAAGTCACTCTCCCTATCAATTGCTGAATGGAGTAGTATGTTCTGCTACTTGTATCTATGGTACGGATGTGAGCATGCAAGGGAATCAGGTGGCTGAATGGGATGACAGCAGATAGTAGACTCCTATATGGGCAGCATGAAATCCATAACAAATACTGGTATCAACATAGTAGGCAGTACTAGACAAGGTAACAAATACCATTGCAGGACATGTGGGTCAAATGTGTGTCCATAGGGCACACACATGCATGTCAGTGAGGCTCACATACACAACAACAGTCTCAGCCAGCAGGACAGGTGTAGATGGTCATAAAGAAAGGCTGTGCTAAGGCCTCCAATTGATGGCAATGGAAAACAGCCCCTCTCCAGACCTACACAGACACACTACAACAGGTCAGGCAGTTGGATGTTAGTTCTGAAGGGTAAGAAGTCTGAAAATGAAATGTAGGTCAATAAAACCTAAGATCTAAACTCCATTGATATGACTCTAGTCTGCATGATATGTCAGAATACAGAATGAAATGGAAGCCAACAGAGTACCTGAAATACCAGTACAGTCATAACAAATGTTTACAGTTGTCAGATGTGCCCCCCTCCCCCACAATCCTATGTAGAAATGTAGTAACATGTACATGTGGGTATAATAACAGTGGAGCAAAGATTACCTGAGCTGCCAAATTAGCAGGATAGATTGTTGCACATGTACAATATTCAGGGCTCTGTGTGTTAGGTTGTTGTGTGTTGTATATTGTGTAAAAGTGGTCAGCATGTAGGCACAGAGGGTTGTGTCCCGGTGGCTTATGGCCAGTACTGTTGATGACAGGGCCAAGTTCTAACAACTGCAGTGCCAAACACAATGCATCCCAGCAAGACCCAATCCAGCAGTAATCCATACTAATTGTTCGGATGTAATATCTGTCACCATGTGAAAGCTGGACATGGCATGAATGTGGGCCCAGACATACACACAGTATACAAGTGGAAGTACCATAGACAGAAAGTGTATAAAATGTTACTGTCAAATGCACACACCTTTGGAATTGTACATACAGGTTAGCAGCACATTAGTTGTCTGTGTAGTATGGAATACTGATGTAGTCTGGCCAAACACTGGCAGACGACAAAAAACACAGTTATGAAGTACTGAAAAACTGCTGATGTCCCTGCACAAGCCAGCATAAGGAGAATGCCCCACGTATATCTGTGAGTCAGCTGCAAGAAGCTTCCATAGCACACATGCACACAGCTCACTACACCATCAGCCACAGGTTCATTGCAGGTGGTATCCCTGCTGCCGGGAATGAGTACAATAAAACCCCCACTTCTGTATGAGCATACCCACAGAATGCAGCATGCTGAAGAGGTGTCCCATGCAGGTGCGTCCCTAGCTGTAAGCAGCACACTGCCAGCATATACACCAATGGATTAATAAGGACAGAAACTATTGCCATTAACACCTTGCACACTTACCCTGTCACCCCAGGGGAAACCAGTGGCTTGCAGCCTGGGACTGAAGGAGTGACAGAATGCACTGGCCTGCTACAGATGGCCTGCATCACTACCAAATGCTCTACAGTCCTCTGTCAAAGGCTCTGTCTCACCTCTACTGCCAATGTATGTTATCTCATGGAGTCCCAAATAACAACATAACACAGTCCACAGAACACAAATGCAAGGCCATGTCGACAAATCCCAGTAGCATGTCCACAATGTCCTACTGCATAAACTGTGGACCAACCCCTAAATACTGCTGGGATGAAGTGATAACTATAGGGATACTTATCAGTTATCACTTGCATAATGTTAGGAAGAGGATAGAATAACAGAGGGGGAGGTAGAAGCATGGACACCATGGAGTGTGTGAAGTCTGAAACTCTGATGTGTGCCCATACTATAACTGCCTGCAAACCCAGAAATGGGTGGCTACAAACCTGCTCATAAACCACAATGTGAAGGGGAAATGACCAGATATATGAGCCCTGCCTCTGGGTTACCTGTGTGAATCCGTACAGCTGAGAGGTATGGCCACAGCAGAATATGGCCATTCTGTGACGTTGATAGATGTACAAGCATGGGATCCTCAGCCACCACAGTACCAAGGTGCTGGACCATTTACACAGACCCATCAGCAAGTGTCTGCAGCTCCCCCTCCAGAATGGCTTGATTGTGCAAGAATATGTAGACTGCAGACCACAATACTGGACACAGCTTCATTCATCTTGTATTCCACAGGAAATTACTGTGAGCAAATAAGTATATCTGTCAGTAGCTGATGACATAATACATCACAGTGTAAAACAGTACATATGTCTGAATATCTCTGCTAACACCAAAACCATGTAGCAGAAGCAGCACAGACACAGTTAGTTACAGTATCCCACTATCCTTTGCCCATTGTGACTCCATATTGTCAACCTATCTACAGATATCCTTCAGAAACAGGTTGCTAGCTGTAGGTGTAGAACACAAATGCATTCACTGGAGTACAACCTACCTGGAATGGATTCACACATTCAATACAGAAGGTCATACTGGGCATGCTCCCACACTTAGAGAAATGAAGCCCATGTCTGACAACAAAATACAGAAGGGTCATACTGGGCATGTTCACACACTTACAGAAATGAAGCCCATGTCTGGCAACAACAGTGGCCTATACACATCTGTCAGTCGCAGATGTCTGTGCATACACACCACATTGCACACCAGTCATGCTTTGCACACACATTGGATAGGAATACAGACATATATCCAAGGACAACACACTATAATAGGTCAAACATACACAAATAGAGATGTGGGGAAGAGAGAGACAGACAGTGACAAAGAGCGTCCCATCATGAGGCCTGTCCCACACACCACACATCCAGTTGGCCAATATCACATGCTGTGCCAATGTCTATCACTGTAGACATTTGCTTCTGGTAGCCCTCAGCACTATAGTGTCTGTGGTGCTTGTGATAACTATGTGACATGACAGTACAAGTCATTATTCATCTAGCAGTCATATACACAGTCCTGTCAAATGTAAAGTTGTGTGTGTATTTCCAGAGGAATGGTTTATGGCCCATTCACAAACACTGCACTCCCCATTGCCCTGGTTTAGGTAGCCTGCTGATGTCAGTCACCTTGAAATACCCATTTGGACAAAAGTAATTCCTATAAGCTCTGTGGCACATGCAATAACTGAATAATTCTATAGTGTGAGGAGCTAATTAGGTAGGAGTTCTAATCCCAGACATGGCAACTGTGAAACTCTGTGTGTCTGTTTGTGTGTGCACAGATCAATGGTTTTGAGGCCATTCACAGTCACTACACCTTCCATTGCCCTACTTTAGCAGGCCTGCTGATGTCAGTCACCTTGAAATACCTCATTGGACAATATTCAGCCCTGTAAGCTCTGTGGCATGTGTAATAATGGCATAATGCTATAGTGTGATGTACTAGTTAGGTAGGAGTTCTAATCCCAGACATGGCAACTATGAAACTCTGTGTGTCTTTGTGTGTGTATGGATCAATGCTTTTGAGGCCATTCACAGTCACTACACCTTCAATTGCCCTACTTTAGCAAGCCTGCTGATATCATTCCCTTAAAATACTTCCTTGGGCAAGATTCCACCCTGTAAGCTCTGTGGCATGTGCAATAATTGCATAATGCTTTAGTGTGATGTTCTAGTTAGGTAGGAGTTCAAATCCCAGATATGGCAACTGTGAAACTCTGTGTGTGTAGGGATCAATAAGTCTGAGGCCATTTATAGACACTACACCTCCCATTGCCCTACTTTAGCAAAGCTGCTGATGTCATTTACCTTGAAATAAACTTTTGGAGAAGGGCTAGCCCTATAAGCTCCATGGCACATGTGATAACTGCATAATGCTATAGTGTGATGTACTAGTTAGGTAGGAGGTCTAATCCCAGACATGGCAACTGTGAAACTATGTGTGTGTAAGGATCAATGATTTTCAGGCCATTCATAGACACTACACCTCCCATTGCCCTATTTTAGCAAGGCTGCTGATGTCATTCACCTTGAAATACACCTTTGGATACAGGCTGGCCCCTTAAGCCCCATGGCCCATGCATTAACTGCATTATGCTATAGTGTAATGTACTAGGTAGCTAGGAGTTCTCATCCAAGACATGGCAACTATGGAACTCTGTGTGCATGTGTAGAGAGTAATGCTTTTGATGTCATTCACAGTCATTGCACCTCCCATTTACCTACTTTAGCAAGCCTGCTTATGTCATCTACCTTGAAATATACCTTTGGAGAAGGGTTATCCCTATAAGCACTGTGGTGCATGCAATAAAGTCAGAACAATATAATAGCAGTCACTACACAGCTATGGGTTTGAATCTCATCTGTGGCAAGTGTTTGTGTGTGTATCTCAAAAATTTTGCCCCAATTTACAGCCAGTGCACATCGCAGACTCTGACTTTAGTAGTCCTGCAGATATCATCCACCTTACAAGTATCTGTTGCGAAACCCATGCTGTGTCAGGTCAGTGGTGCATGTCGTAAATGTGTAACATAATGATCCATAAGGGTTGTTAGATAGAGGTTTGAACCTCACCCAATGTAAATGTGTGATTAGGGTAAAATTATATTTGGGATCTCTCACCCACTACATCACACAATGCCAGTATTTGCAAGGGCTGGTGATGTACCTCATCTTAGAAGTACCTTGGGACAACATCCACCCAATAAGCTCCATGGCAAATGCAATAAATGTGGTACACTTCTGTAGCAATGTATAGCTAGGTAGGGGGTTGAATCACAGTACTGGCAAGTGTGTGTTTGTCATCAGTATCCTGTGTGGAGGTTGCTGTGATTGTGTAATGACAGGATGCATTGTGAGGCGTGTTTTGCTAAATTATTATATTGAGGACCTACTATATGTCACAATGTCCACCTTACAAGGACAACAGATGTCAAACAGCAGAGAGGCTGGTGTAGACAATCCATAGCCCTACATGTGACATTATGGCTCGGTGAACAATATAGGCAACCCTTGTATTAGAACACTCTCCACCCATGTCTCATACAGAAACACACTTGGCTAGGCAACAAGCACTATATTGGTAGTTCCCTGCATATTGCCCACAGATAGTAACCATGGTATGATTGCAGTGAACTGCATGCCTGTTGACCACAACACTGACATCAGAATGTACTGTGATGTGTAACATGTCCTGACTGGGTGTTATCCAGGAAGTAAAAGGACATGGCATCCTGCTGCAGTGCTACAATAGGCAAATAATTGCTTACAGTGGTCCTTTGCTATGTTCCCCACTGGACGCCTGCAACAACTGTAGAGTCTGCAAATGTAACCCACATAGGGAATACCATGCCTTATACACATGCCCTATATGGACAGATGCTACTAACTCCACTGAATACCTGTTTCATGCTGTCAATGTAGGTGTAGGGATGACCTCAGTTCCATAGCCATGTCTCACCACATGAGGTCAGGAATGCCACTTCAGATGATAACAATTTGTCCACACAACATGCCCCAGAGACCTCAAGTACACTTCCACACATCACGGAACATGCATGTGGGACATGTGCACAACCCAGAAACTGTCCATGTTATGGAATATAGATCACATACATGGCAAGCATTGCACAGCACTGGCCACCCACAATAGTAACCCAGATGAGTGGATGGTGAATACAATACCCACCTGTGTGGGCCAATCCAGGGACTACACCCCTGAGCCACACTGGAGTCCATTGCCATGTGGCCTGATGCCAAGGTGTTCTCTTTGCCTAGCCTTGTACAGCCTTCTGGCACAGTCAACTACTATACACCTGTGAAGCAATGAACCCATGCATGTCAGTACTGGCAAATGTGTGTGTGTGTGTGTGTGTGTGTGTGTGTGTGTGTGTGTGTGTGTGTGTGTGTGTGTGTGTGTGTATGTATGGAGATTAATGATTTTGAAGCCATTTACACTCACTACACCTCCCATTGACCTACTGTAGCATGCATTCTGATGTTAGTCACCTTGAAATAACCCTTTGGCCATGCATCAGCCTGATAAGCTCTGTGGTGTATGTGATAACTGCATAATACTGTAATGTAGCAAACTTGTTAGGTAAGAGGTCTAATCCTGACCCTACCAATTGTGATAATGTGTGTGATTCCCTGAGAGAGTGTGGTTGTGTCTTCCTCGACACCTGCTTTTGTGGGCAGTCACATGTACTACACTTCCCTTATCCCTCCTTTATCACTGTTGCTGATGTCACTCACCTTCAAAGATACCTTTGGTCAGCTCTCCAACATCTAAGTTCTGTGGCATGTGCAATAACTGCATAACAATGTAATTGCAATACATAATCAGGTAGAGGACTGAAACTCAGTACTGGTAAATCTGTGTTATCAGTGTCCTGTGTGGCTGTTGGGGTGATTGTGTAATGACAGGGCCCATTGCAGTGTGGGTTTTGCCACATCATTATATTGAAGAACTACATGTCCCATTGTCAACATTACAAGGTCAACATTTTCCAAACATTGTACAGATTCTTGTCGACAATCCTCAGCCATAAATGTGTACAGCCATGTGCAATTACCATGTGACAGTATGGATTCGTACACAATATAGGCAACTGTCATAAAGCCCAGATACCACTCTCCACCCATGGATCATACACAAACATGCTTGGCTCTTACTCTCCTACTCCCTTCCTTTCTTACTTTGTTTCTGTCTGTCTCTCTCACTCCCTCTCTGGTGGATGTGAAGAAGTACACCTGCTTTGCTTAGGCAGCAACTTGTGTTTTGTAAGTGATGCCCATGATCAGCTGATGGCCTGTGCATGAATTGCAGTCCCCCTCTAGCTGATTGCGTGTGCAACAGGTGTGATATCATTCCTATAGCCAATTGCATGGAAACACACTCCCATAACTAAGCACTTCATGTGGGTGTTGGCCCTTTGCCTTCACTGTGAGCAGGACTTCATGTAGGTGTTTGACAAACAGCATCACAGAGGGTAGTTGGATATACCTCTTACAACATACACTGTGGAGACAGGCTAACAAAAAGGAGGGGGGTGTTCCAGACATGAGGACAGAATGTCATTACATTTGAAGTAATGTTGGTTTAGCAGGGTTTCTGTGGATATGGCTGTTCTACATGATTTAATATCTGTCATGACAGTGTTATGTGGTTGAGGAAACTCGCACCTGTTGGGCTATCTGCAGACTGGCCAGTGTTTGGAGTCTTACATGTGTTGTGTTACTCACACATTTCCCATCTTTAGAAATGCAGTAGCATACTCTGAGGATTGCAGTCAGTACATGGTGACAGCCATGTGAGTTACTGACTTCATATCCCTCAGAAGACATATGTCACAACAAACCCTGTTACACCAGTAAATGTATGGTTTTATCACAGCAACATGTCAATATTGGCCCTGTGTTTGTGCCTCCAGCCACAACTCTGTCAAACTTTGTACATATGTCATGCAGTAAGAGGTGCATATGTTCAGTACATTATTATTTACTGGCATCATACCTGACAACAAGCCAGCAAGATATCAGACTGCTAGACATGTTATGGATAGTAGGCCTTATATTTGAGGACAAAACCTGGACATTCTGTTGTAGTGTGTACAGTAGTGATGTCTGTGTACTTATGATGATTGTCAACAGAGTGTGTATTGTGAATATGTACCTTGGCCTGTGTACAGACTGTGGTAGATGTCATTGTTCTTGGTCCTGTTCTATGTGATATTGCATGCTGCTCCAGTGTATAGTACACTATCGGTGTACATGTTTGTAGGGCCAGACCGATACATGTCCCATACCACAGTCAGGCATTGGAATACACTGTGTATTGGC
>NC_056733.1:1913002833-1913172833 GCF_019279795.1 Protopterus annectens
TCCTACTGGATATTGATCTGACATGCAGATATTGTAAGCTACTCTGTGTATAGGACATTTCATTAAGGGCTACTGTCATGTAGTAATGGTATATCTATCTATCAGTGTCAGACATCTATATGTCAACACATTCATCCTAATGCTTAACCAGTTCGCTAGTGGATGTCTGTATGTCCTCTGTACAAATGTGCAGATGTCAGGTATCCACCTTGGCTGATTACAGGCAATCTATGCTTGAGTGACACTGACATGTCTGCCCAGCTGTGTTATGAATGCCACAGCTAGGAATCCTCAGCCTGTATGCACCACATGCCATGGATACCTCAACTACACTACCACAGTCAACAAAACATACTTGAGTACAGGTCTCCAAGACAGACACTGACCATGTTATGTAATACATGTTGCATACATGGTCAATTGGAGCACCTCACTGGCCCTCTGCAAGAAGCAACCAGATGACTGGATGTTGCATTTAACTCTCACCCTGAGGATCACTCCTCTGGCATCAGTTGATAGATGGCCTGCTGGCAAATGGCAGGTGGCATTATACCACTGTACCCACATCCCCTACTCTTCCCATCTCTCCATGGACAATATCCTGGTACACACCTATGAACACCTGCACCCATGGACTCCAGTACTGACAAATGTGTCAGTGTGCATTACTGAGAATAACAGTGTCTGTGTGTTTGTAAACCTGTAGTTGATAATACCCTGAGGCCCTTCACACCCACTGCACCCCCCATTGCCATAGTTAGATATGGCTGCTGTTGTAATGGACATTACATGTACCTTGTTATACTGTTCAGCCTATGGGCTACCTGGAGCTTGCAGTACCAGCACAACACTGTTGTACAAATGGGTAGATAGGCGTGGGTTAGCGTCTCAATCCTGGCAAGTGTGTATATGTGTGCAAGTGTGTATATTTGTAGGATACAGCATTCTGAGGCCACATTCTCCTAATACAATACACATTGACACACAGTATAAGGGATAGTGATGTTGCTGACCATAGGAGAGCCATGACAAACCATCACCCTACTATACCTGTGGCATGTGCAATAGATGCATATCCCTGTAGTAGCACTCTTGAGATAGACAAGGGGTTGTATTGCAGTGTTGGTCAATGTGTGATGGTGGGTATGTCAGAGTATTATCATGGGTTTCAGTGAGTACAATATCCAATGTGGGGTGTGGGTGCTGGGTATACTGTCTTTACACCATGGTACCCCCAGTACATGTCCCAAGGACCACTGTATGGGGACCATTGCAACCATCAACCATACAGGTAACTGATTACACTATCCAGCCCAATGATGCATGTGCTGTGTGTAACTTATCTGTAACAGAATGGACACACTGACAAGGTAGTTAGCACTGATAAGCCCAGGTCTCTCAGATGTGTTTATGACTGTTATGTGTTTGTCAATGTGTATATGACAGTATGTCACACTATGTATTGTTCATAAACAACCAGTACATCCCCCATTACCATATTGTACAAGGCTTGGTGATGTTCTTCACTTAACAAGTAGCCTGAGACACATCTCATCCTAAAAGCTGTGTGGTGTGTGCAATTAAGGCCACACACATTAGTAACAATAAGTACCTAGGTATGGGTTCTAGTCCCAGTGTTGCCAAGTAAGACTGTGTGTGTATGTGAAGGGATCTACTTCAGTTTGCAGAAAATACATGTCCCTGTCCCAGGAGGTCATCTGTCCAAGAACTGACTGGCAAATGCTAACATTTCACAGGTATTATCTTGTGGAAATTCATTCCATCAAAACTAGTAGTAAATGTGTAAATGCCCTTTTCCCCACTGTATATCTGTACAGCAATACTGGGGTTGGTATATATAGCTGGGTGTGGATCTTGTGGACACAGCCACCCTCATTGCAGTTATTGTTGAGTGTATCCCCACCACTTAGTCTACTGTAATACTGTACAGTTTATGTTAACAGGTTAAGTAGATGTCAATCACACTATATGTGGTTCTACACCACCTCACACCCTCCAAAGGGTAGGGCTGTGCCACCCACATCAGCATGTTTACCAAGTTGAGGACTGCACTACATTGGGGATGGGGGCATATACCCTGCCAGTACCATCGTCAACGACATTAAACTAGCAGACTGATTATTTCCCAATGTAATGTTGTGCCTATTCTGTCTTGGTGGAATTACATAGGCTAAAACGGGCTCCTTGAAATAGTACGTACACCCATGTGTACAGTATTCTCTGTGTATTGCATCAACACCAAAGCCTCTGTGTGTGTGTGTGTGTGTGTGTGTGTGTGTGTGTGTGTGTGTGTGTGTGTGTGTGTGTGTGTGTGTGTGTGTGTTTTATACACAAACATGTAGTGTGTACCACCCAGTACACTTACCATTGTCCACTGTAGAAGGGCTGCTGACATCAGCCACCATGCACTCACCTGTATACACCCCTCAGACATATCAAGCATGTGGCACATGCAGTACCTGTTATACAGACCTGTGACTGGGGTTCAGCTGTACCCAGGATATGGCACAGTCAAGGTGTCACCACAGTGCCATACCCCTTGTAGGAAACAACAGCCATAGGAGAGCCATGACAAACCATCACCCTACTATACCTGTGGCATGTGCAATAGATGCATATCCCTGTAGTAGCACTCTTGAGATAGACAAGGGGTTGTATTGCAGTGTTGGTCAATGTGTGATGGTGGGTATGTCAGAGTATTATCATGGGTTTCAGTGAGTACAATATCCAATGTGGGGTGTGGGTGCTGGGTATACTGTCTTTACACCATGGTACCCCCAGTACATGTCCCAAGGTCCACTGTATGGGGACCATTGCAACCATCAACCATACAGGTAACTGATTACACTATCCAGCCCAATGATGCATGTGCTGTGTGCAACTTATCTGTAACAGAATGGACACACTGACAAGGTAGTTAGCACTGATAAGCCCAGGTCTCTCAGATGTGTTTATGACTGTTATGTGTTTGTCAATGTGTATATGACAGTATGTCACACTATGTATTGTTCATAAACAACCAGTACACCCCCATTACCATACTGTACAGGGCTTGATGATGTTCTTCACTTAACAAGTAGCCTGAGACACATCTCATCCTAAAAGCTGTGTGGTGTGTGCAATTAAGGCCACACACATTAGTAACAATAAGTACCTAGGTAGGGGTTCTAGTCCCAGTGTTGCCAAGTAAGACTGTGTGTGTATGTGAAGGGATCTACTTCAGTTTGCAGAAAATACATGTCCCTGTCCCAGGAGGTCATCTGTCCAAGAACTGACTGGCAAATGCTAACATTTCACAGGTATTATCTTGTGGAAATTCATTCCATCAAAACTAGTAGTAAATGTGTAAATGCCCTTTTCCCCACTGTATATCTGTACAGCAATACTGGGGTTGGTATATATAGCTGGGTGTGGATCTTGTGGACACAGCCACCCTCATTGCAGTTATTGTTGAGTGTATCCCCCCACTTAGTCGACTGTAATACTGTACAGTTTATGTTAACAGGTTAAGTAGATGTCAATCACACTATCTGTGGTTCTACACCACCTCACACCCTCCAAAGGGTAGGGCTGTGCCACCCACATCAGCATGTTTACCAAGTTGAGGACTGCACTACATTGGGGATGGGGGCATATACCCTGCCAGTACCATCGTCAACGACATTAAACTAGCAGACTGATTATTTCCCAATGTAATGTTGTGCCTATTCTGTCTTGGTGGAATTACGTAGGCTAAAATGGGCTCCTTGCAATAGTACGTACACCCATGTGTACAGTATTCTCTGTGTATTGCATCAACACCAAAGCCTCTGTGTGTGTGTGTGTGTGTGTGTGTGTGTGTGTGTGTGTGTGTGTGTGTGTGTGTGTGTGTGTGTTTTATACACAAACATGTAGTGTGTACCACCCAGTACACTTACCATTGTCCACTGTAGAAGGGCTGCTGACATCAGCCACCATGCACTCACCTGTATACACCCCTCAGACATATCAAGCATGTGGCACATGCAGTACCTGTTATACAGACCTGTGACTGGGGTTCAGCTGTACCCAGGATATGGCACAGTCAAGGTGTCACCACAGTGCCATACCCCTTGTAGGAAACAACAGCAGACCAACAGTCTGCTGACACATAGACACCTACAACACAAATGGAATACATTATGGAGACCACAATCACTCAGTGTTAATAACAGCTATAATGCGTCATGGCTAGACAGCTACACATCCTGACATGTAAGCATTAAATTTTAGTGCTGAAAACATGTTACACAGCATTACATTGGTACACCATAGTACAGTCACCCTGTGCATCAGAACCATATTAGCCTGTCCCTACATCAATGTTATGGATGACAGGGATGTAGCACAGGTGTCATCATATACACAGGGTGTGTTGTGGGTTTGCCAGAGACCTACGCTGAGCCATTTATTTGACATCATGTGTGTGTGTTAGGGGGTTTCATTATTAATTGGGCTGTGCAGATGTGGTGTGTGTAGGTATGGGGTTGCCCTAGCTGTGTTGGTGATGTGTGTGTGTATGCATGCACACAGTTCTGCCATGTGGCTACCCTATACAGGGGTTTGTTGGACAGCTGCAGACCATACCTGGCAGGGTGTGCAGTTCACTGTCTCTGGCCATGGACATGAGAACTGTGCCTGCCAGGGGTTCCACAGGCACCACCAGGTACAAGCCAAGCTATGATACTCTCCCCTGATGATGACATATGTCCACTGGATCCAGGTCCCTCTTGGAACTGGCCAGGGCCACGTGCACATGGTCTGCTATGTTGTGATGTGGACAGTGCCCCCCTGCAGTGCTGGGGCTGGTACTGCCACTACAGGAGCGGCTCTGACTACTTGCATGTCCACATCGACCTCCACCTGTTGGTGTTGCTGGCCTATGTCCACGTGGCCGTTGCACTACTCCCACCATATGCTCAAGCACAGATATTCCACAGTTGAGGATTCCCACCATCTCACCCAACCATCTATCCAGAACCTCTGAAAAATAATGGTGGGCACCTGCAAGATCATGATATTGTCAATAACAGCAGAATGAGTAGCCCTCTGCAGCCTCAGAACCTGTCTGGTATACCATTCCATACATGCCTGCACCTCCATGAAGGCCTGAAACATGCATCTGCTGACACCAGCTGTGGCACTTCTGCCAGGGGCATGTTGACCAGCATCCCTCCTATGAGCACCACTGTACATCTGCCTGTGTGGTACCTCACCAGGCATCTGGCTATGGCTGCTGTGTCCAGACACACATGCCATAGTCACCACACTGGACTGTCCCATGCCACCACCCACCAACTGTCCCTCATATATGGCCACTGGTGATGGGGTATGTATAGGCAATGTGACTGTGTGCGGGGATGGGGTGGATAACAGTGGGATGTCAAACAATGGCACAGCTTCAGCCCCTGACATCCCTGCCTGTGCCTCAACACACCTATCCTCATTGTCAGAGTCTGCATGGACACTAACATCAGTTTGCCTGCAGAAGGGACCCTGGCCCACCTTGCCACCTGTGAGGGGAAAACAAGAAATCCACTTTAAGACCTGTACATCATCGCTTAACTGTACGCACACACACACACACACACACACACACACACACACAGACACACACACACACACACACACACACACACACACACACACACACACACACACACACACACACACACACACACTTACAGGTGAGGTTGCACAAAGATATTACACACAGTCCTCTCATTATCCATCTGTCAACATGCATGGCATATGGCACTCAACAGCATGCACTGCAGCTATAGTTAATCCATGTTACCAACATTATACATCTCTGTGATGCATGAGTTGTGTTAGTAGGTGATGCCCCTTTCCCTGGAACACAATGCACCCATGTATACAGTATTGCTGTGCACCTGTTCAGCACCCTGGCATGTACTGTGCACCATACCTCACAGGTGTGCACACCATTGCTGAGCATGTATATGTGTGTCAGTTATGTTTGCTCTGCTGCTCACAGCCCTTTTTGTGTTTGTCCCACACATACCTAGGATGATATGTGGACAGATATCAATAGTGAATGCCTGATGTCTGATTTGCAGATCTCATCATCACCAGTGCATGTATGACCAATAAAATACAATTACACTGGCAACCTTCAAACCTTACTGTTGCTATGAGGAGTGTACACACCCTTATTGACATGGCACCCTCTTCCCTGATATGCCATGGGGCCACAATACTGCATATGTTCCATCTCAACTTAAGAAGCTTGAATAACAAAGTGCACAATCTTCATGCTATCTTAGCTACCCACTCCCCTGATATTATGTGCCTATCGGAAACTTGGTTAAAACCCTCCACCAAGGACGAAGAGATAATCCCACCTGGGTATAATATCCACAGGTTAGACAGGGGCAACAAAAGGGGGGGGCATAGCTGTTATGTACAGGAATACGATGAATGTCACCAGGTTTTCAATACAACCTCCCAAAGCCTCTAATATTGAACTAATGGCTCTAAAGCTCTGCCTAAACACCCAAAAATCAATAAATCTTATTGTTATGTATATTCCACCAGGGAAGAACACAGAAAAATTAGAACAAACTCTTAGCTGGTTAACAACTAATTACCCTCAAGAAACCATAGTACTTGGGGATTTCAATATTGACTGGTCTCACTGCACGGCAAAAATTAACCCCCTTCCAATCAACCTACATGGCTTCTCCCAAAATATCGCATCACCAACTAGAATAGGAAATGCTCAACAAAAAGAAAGCACCATTGACTGGATACTAACCAATAAGGATCCACTAAACTATACGTCTGGAACCCTTCCCAATGACCTTAGCGACCACCTAATCACCTATATTATCAAACACAGAAGCTCAAAAACTAACCCCCCTCTATATAGATCGGTAAGAAATAAGAAGAAATTTAACGAACAAAATTTTCTTGCTGAACTTAAATCCTGTCACTGGTCCATCCTCAAAACCCTACCCCTACAGGAGAGTGTTACATACTTTAACAATACTTTCCTCAATGTACTAGACCGTCATGCCCCCATTCGGATAATTAGAACTAAAGAACGTATAGCACCTTGGCTAACCAGGGAGACTAAAACTAAAATCAAACTCCGGGACCAGGCCTGGAACCAATGGAGAGCCACCAAAACTCCCCTGGACCGCATTAAATTCCAACAACTCAGAAACTCGACTAAAACAGCCATTGTTCAAGACAAAAAACAGTATTACTCCCACCTCCAGGTCAAACACCAGAATAACCCAAAAAAGTTCTGGGCTGGATTTAATAACCTCCTCCATCCTGGGAAATCTACCACCCCCACCCCTGAGAAACTCATAGGGAAAAATCCTGTCGAAATTGCCAACGCCTTTAACTCCTTTTTTACGGATACCATACAGTCCCTAGCCACCCAGATTACTAACACTTCCTCATCACCCAGTTACGCTTGTGACTCAACTCCACCTTCCTTTAAATTAGAACCTGTACCTACCCAGTACATCTGCTCCCTCTTAAAAAAACTATGACCAACCACCTTAGCGGCAGATCACCTCCCAGCGGAATACCTTCAGATAGCATCAGACGCTATCTCCTATCCCTTATCTATCTTGATCAATAGATCTATAAAAGAAGCCACAATCCCATATATTTGGAAAGTCTCATACATCATCCCTCTCCACAAAGGTGGTCCCTCCACGGAAACATCCAACTATAGACCGATAGCAATCCTGTCTCCTCTAGCTAAAATCATGGAGAGGTGTGTTCACAGACAACTTATGAACTACCTTACCCTTAATAGTCTCCTGTCTAATTCCCAACACGGGTTTCGCCCCTATCACAGTACCACCACTGCTCTCCTCTCCTTTACTGACTCAATCAATAATAACCGTAATAATAAACTCATATCCTCTGCTCTCTTTCTGGACCTATCAAAAGCTTTCGACATGGTCAACCACCAGCTACTGCTCCAAACCCTGGAAGGCTTACATCTAGATAACCCAGCCCTAAATTGGTTCAAAGCCTACCTCACTGGTAGGCAACAGGCTGTACAATGGCAAAACAGGCTATCTGGCCTACTCCCCAACACCATTGGCATCCCACAGGGCTCCATACTAGGTCCCCTCCTCTTCTCAGTCTTCATCAACAATCTTCACCTAGTTATACCCGAATCCACCTGCATTCAATATGCAGATGACTCTACCCTGATCTGCTCTGACATCTCCCTCTCACAACTCCAAATAAAGACCCAGAACTGTTTCACGAAAATCGAAAACTGGTTCACTGAACTGAAATTACTACTTAATCCCGCAAAAACCAAGTTGCTGCTATTTTTCCCCTCAGCAGCCACTCCCCTAGGTAATGAACCTCTATCTCCTAACAATCTCTCATTCCATGTAAAATCCACCAACGGGACCATCATAGAGCCTGTTCCCAACACTAAACTATTAGGAGTAACTATTGACCACAGGCTGAAATTTGACACTCACATTAGCAATACCATCAGGACAGTTAATAAAAAACTCGGGTCAATGTATCGTATTAGGAATTTTCTGACCCCTCATGCCAAACTAACCATTGCTCGAACTCATCTTCTCTCTACCCTCATGTACGCTTCCCCTATCCCATCTTTCCTCAATAAGTGCGAACTCAACATGCTCTCCGTCGCCTATAATCACATAGCAAGATTTATAACTGGAACTCCCTACCGCACCCATCATTGCCTTAACCTAAAGAAACTTGGCTGGCTTGAACTGCCCAATCTTCTCAAATTCACCCAACTCTCGGAAGTATTTAAAATAATTAACCAACCTGACAGAGTCCCTGCTCTGAGCAAAGTATTTCCACCCTACTCAAACCTTAATTGCCTCCGTTCAGCACATAGTGTTCAAATAAAAACCATCATATCTAAGAACTCTGGCGGTGATGCCATCTATGCCAACTCCATAGGGAAAACCTGGAATTCACTTCCAAACAATTTAAGAAGTATAACCTCGCTTAACTTATTTAAAATTAACCTCAGCCAATTCCTGAAATCACACTGGTTATGTCCTTGCCCTAACCAGACTAAACCTAGCCAACAACTACTTCACTAGACTCATTACTCCCTGGTAGACTAGTATCCCCTCCTCTAGCTTCCCCCCCCCCAACCTACCTCCTCCGCGTAGGAATCGTGAATTACTCACACATGGTGTTTGATGTACTCATTTATACCTATGTTAAAAGTATAAAAATTTTTCTCTATATGTTCAATTTTTTTTTCTTCTTTTTTTTCTCTTGTCTGTTTTTATTCTCTTAGCATATTATGTTGGAGCTTTTCTCCCCAGGCCTCTACTGAAAATGGATATGTATCCAGCTAGACCAGCCCGGTCAACAAATGTAAAATAAAACAAATAAATAAATAAATATGTTAACATTACACAAACTTGATATGTGACATATGACCTGTGCAATCAAATGCAGTATCAAACAAATGTGTTATTTGTGCAGACGCTGATTGAGATGCATACAATATGTGGGTGCATAAGTGTGCACCCCTTAACATGATGGTTTGTTGCACCAACTGTTAAGTATACTACAGCAGTCACTATTCCTGGAATGGGTATACTAGTGTGGCCCATCTGCACTTGCCAGTATTTGGTCACTCTGCCCTACAAATGTTCCTTAACTCTGCAGGATTGTAAGGTCAACTCATGTGCACAGCCCTTGGAGGTCACACAGTGCCTTCACTATTGCTGTGGAGTTAGGGTTATGTCTGCCACAATTCATGACCTTGACTGTGTGCAGATACAGCCATTCTTAGCGAGCTTTGGATGTCTGCTTCAGTTCACTGTTGTGTTTCAAGATGACACCCCTCCCCATCCTCAGTCTTTTTGCAGATGCTTGACAACTATGGGCTACACATGAGTGTCATTTTGCAGTGTCCCAAATTCAGAACACCATGTGTACCAGCCTAGTCCCTGCTAATGAACAGCAAACATACAGGTGTACACTGGCACCAGCAAGGTACAGATGGGGCTGGTGGGCCTGAGGTGGAGTGAGGTGTTGCTTGTGCAGCACATATATCTTAATTGATACTGTCTGTAAGTTTTGAACTTGGTCTTGGTACACTATTACATATTGCAACACATGCCTTTGGGGGACTTTTGATGTTATGCATATGCTACCTGTAGAGAGCCCTGGCTGATGTTTCCTGTGGAACATCTGCCCCATCTGATTATCCTAACCCATAGGCCACACTTATGCAGAGTACAGGTGATTGTTGACACAGGTACTGCACAGGCAGTACATGCTAGACATTCCTGCAACTCCCTCAGTGTTGTGGCATATTGCTAGGCAGCCTCTATGACCAGTTTGTAACATGTGTTGTCAACTGTCTTGGATGGCCATCTGTTTATTTTCTACATTAATGTTGTCCAATACTTCCTCATCGCATACATGACTGTCTGCACTGTTTGCCATGGTTTATGCAATGGTGAGGTAAGGCTACATGTCCCACTGCTGCGTGCTACCTGTTGAGTATGGGATCCATTCCATGGCTTGTAAGATGTGTGCAAACCATGGCTGCCTCTGTTGCAGGTGAGTGGGAAATGTGATGGACATACCTCTTGGACAGCAGACCATTTCTTGGTGTGACATTGAGGACCTATTTATTTATTTATTTATTTATTTATTTAACATTTGTTGACCGGGAAAGTCCGACTAGGTTCCACAGATCCTGTTTTCAGCACAGGCCCAGGGAGAAATGCTCCAGAAGCATGTTTTTAGAATGACCTATGATGGTGAAAATGGTGCCTATACTTGCTGGAAGGTGCATACTCATGAAGAGTGAATGCTGTCAGTACCTCAAAAGCTGCTTCCACAATATGTTATTTGGAGTGTGTGCACACATATGCTTCCAGTGTTTGTTAAGGTATGTATTCCGCATATTTGCTGTCCTAACATAAGATTCCATATTAGGACCACATTATAGGTTGTAAGGGTTGTGGAATGTGGTATTGTGATATGCCGTTTTGTAGATCTGTAACAGTTGCCATTGTCAGAGTGGTATATACACTGTTGTAGCACTCTATAAGGGTGATATTTCAGACATGTTCCTACTGTAGGCCATTTGTCCCACCATTATGTTCATCTCTGTGCACACATCTTGCAATGACAGGTTCGTAGTTATATTGCAGGACTCTTACATACCCTTCAGATATGCCACCATGGTGACCACTGTGATGCAGTGCAGTTAACAGCAGCAATAAGTGAACATGTACAGCATGCATTATGGGTAGGTGTGTTAAATGTGTGCATGGCAAATACCATAGCCATAACATGGCCGGTGGATTGGCAAACCTGAACAAATAACACCATACTCACCAGCTACAGGCTGCTGCCCCAGAGGTATACCAGAGGGACCTACATAGTTGTGTGAGAGATGTGATATCAGTAGCCACACCTGTGGCATTGGTACAGGGTGGGTGCAACATTTCAGTACATCAACAGTACAAACCCACAATACTACAGATTATGCACATCTGTTCATTACTACAATGCAGCAACAGACTATATATATTTTATCTCACATATGCATGATTAAACTCTACAGATGCAGATGGATAAGCAGCAGTGGTCTGCTGATGTGTCCTGGAGCCTTACCTGCATGCTCCTTGTCCATTGCATGGGTAGCACCCACCTCCACAATGCTATCCACTGGGTCTTGCCTTTGCTGGTGGGCAGGTGCCCTGAGGCTGGTGAGGAGCTCCTCAACATGTGTCAGGGGGGCTGGATGGCATGACCCCCGTGTGGCTAGCTGGTCCCTCCTAACAGCAGCAGCACGCTGACGGGCATGGCAGATGAGGTCAGTGCACCGATGTTGGACCAGCTCATAAATGAGGTTATGCAGAACGTCATAGTTTACCCTGTGGATGAGCTCATTCCACAGGGCAGTCCTCTCCTGCAGATCATGGGCTGTACAGCCAAACAGGGTGTGGTAGTGCTGCACCAGGTAGTTTTTTATGACTTCATTTTCCTGGGGGGAATAAACTGGCAAACGCTCTTTAGACATGGTGCCTGAAAGACATAAAGAGGAAAAAAGGCCTGAAAACCTCATACTGCAAGGATATAATAGTTGTTAATTGACATCTCTGTCTCCCCCCCACCATATCTACAATAATAATCTGAACACACAACTCAGCAGGTATGTTTACAGCAAACCTACTGTTGGGACATATATCATATTGTATGACAAATTGTGCAATGTGTTTCTAGTCATATTCCATGTTGTAACACTATCATTGGTGGCCTGTTGCAAACAATGTCACCTGCATGCCATTGTAAGGGCCACTATGGTTCCATATATGCATGTGTTCTGTTTGCTATGTGACTGCTCCAACTCTGGTGTTTTGTGTTAATGGGGATATCTATGCATGCTGGTAGACATAATCCTGGATTGTGTGGACTATTACTACCCACATATGTTCTATAACTGTGACACAATAGCATGTTTGGGAAGCCTGTTCCCAGCAGAACCACCTCTCCCACCTCATCTGACCATGTTACCAGGCCACCGCACATCTGGGAACCACCCCGGGACCTCATCATCTGCTAGTCCTGCACTACCTTCAGCCGGTGTTCATTCCCCCCACTGGGAGCACATGCAGAAAGGATCCTGTCACCTGAAGTCAGGTCCAGGGTCTGGTGCATAATGAGCTCCACAGAGACATGGGGGATGTGCTACACCACCTTGAGACCCTCGGTACACAATTACAGGGTCTGCATGCTCCTCCTGCTCAGCCCCCAGCTCAGGCACCTTCAGGGCCATGAAGGTGCAGTTGGACTGCCCATGAGTGGGGACCTAGGCCACACTGTTTCCATTTGGGGGCACATTGGCTTCCACTTTCCAAAAACCACTCCCCATCCAAGGTGTTTACCCACCACATATGTCATATACCGCCCCTGTATGCTGTCTTGTCTATCTTCCCACCCAGCCTACCTCTCCAAATATACCTACTATCCTTCCCCAACATACCAATCTCACCTTCACAAACAAGAGCAATGTGTTCCCAACATGGATTTCACACCAGACATAACTGTCCATTTCACACCTGCTTACTACTGTATATATATATATATATATATATATATATATATATATATATATATATATATATGTGTGTGTGTGTGTGTGTGTGTGTGCATGTGGTACAGATATGTGTGATGTTTTCTCACACATATCATGCAGCACTGTCATTCAACAGTAGGGGAATGTATTTATATATATATATATATATATATATATATATATATATATATATATATATATGTGTGTGTGTGTGTGTGTGTGTGTTTTTATATATGTAGACATACACGTGTGTATGTATCTATATATATATATATATATATATATATATAATGTGTGTGTGTGTGTGTGTGTGTGTGTGTGTCTGTATATCTGTAGACATACATGTATGTATAAATATATATATATATATATATATATATATATATATATATATATATATATATATATATATATATGGAGTGCATTCAAACATCAGGACCACACTCTCTAACACTCCTTCCTATACAGCTGCACTGTTCTGCCTTGCTACAAAACAGACGGGTATCACATGTGGACACAGCCTAACATTAGGGGGTACATATAGGGACAGAGTGCAGGCAAGCCTATTACAAACCTATGATGTTTGTGCCTGATACATTTCACGTTAACATGATTGTCCTGCAGGTGGTGGGATCTGAAACTCGTGTGTCTTTCATAACTTCATTACTTCCACCACCAGCTATTTGCCATGCTAATATACATGTCTTGAGGTACAGAACACACACTATGATGGCTTACATCTTGTCATTCAGTGCTGATCTGCACAGTTGTCAGGTATGGCCCACTGCCCACAGGGCCAATTGCTATGTCCATAGCAGTTGTTCAGCAGGACATCATTACAAGTCTTGATGTTATATATAAATCTTTCCACATCATCTATCCCATTACAGACCAAGTACTACATACAATTACATGCATATATGTTTTACATACCTGTTGTAGTATTGTCATTACTTCTAGGTACACTTTTATGTGTCCCTTGTTTTGTATACTTTTGTTTCGGTTTGGTTTGTAGTTTTAATTGTTTTCTCTCTCTCTCTCTCTCTCTTTCTCCACTACAGGGATTGAGCTGCTTTGAATAGGTTGCAGCATGATTTTGTAGGTGATGCTCATGATCAGGTGATGGCCTCTGCACCAATCAGTGTTCACCACTTGCTAACTGCATGCAGTCAGCTGTGTAGTACTTCCAATTACCACTGTCATGGCAACCAACTACTATAAACTACTACATCATGTGGGCGTTGTCCCTTTACCTTTCCTGTATGAAGACATCCTTCCTGTGTGTGGCAGCAGTGTTACAGAATTCAGGTAGCAATATCTCTTACAACAGGACTTGCAGACACAGGTCAACTACATATTTGTATAAGGTTCCAGACCTACGGATAGTGTGAGTATTGCTATATGCATTGTATACTGCTAGTTTTACAGGGTTTGTGTGGACATGCTAATTTTGCATGGAATGCAGTCTGTCTGCATAGCTCTCAACTGTCGGCCTATCCACATGATGGCCAGAGGATTGGCAATGTTTTGTCTGTTTACCACACAGGTCTTGTCTCTGATATATCAGTGGCATTCTCTCTGTTGAGTGCTATCAGTACATGGTTACATCCATTTGTGTTTCTGACTTCATATTCCTGAGTAAGGGTATGTTGCAACCAATCCTGTAACACCAGCAACTTTCACAGTGTATAACAGCAATATTGCAAATATGGCCCGGTGTTCCAGCCTCTGTCCTCCACCTATATACCAGACTTTGTCCATATGTTAAGTAGTGGTCTATCATTATTTAGTGCTGGCATTCCTGCTATCAATCCAGTGATGTTGTAGACTCCCACACAAATTGTGGGGTAGGATCCATATATATGAGGGCTACAAATGGACAAAATGTGTGTGACCTTGTACAGTCCAGAGGTCAGTGTATGTAACACTGTTATCTGCCCTTGTAAGTCATTCTATGAGGGAGGGGTATGCACCATTTTTAACCTAGGCTGTTACAACATGTGAGGGATATCAATAGGAAGACACATGAAAGTATACGGCTGTACATTTTCATACATTTCACCATGGGAATAGTGGTGGGCTAGTGCTTACTGTCTTACAGACAGTTCTGTTTGTCAATGTGATAGCGATGTTTTAAGTTAAGCATTGTTATACAACAGATACATTTTTATTGTGACAACTTAATTCTTTTCCCCTAGGGGTTAAGTACAGAGTGTAATTGGAGGCTACTGAACTACATCTGTAATTAGTGTTGATTGATTCTTATCTTCCAGGCAAGTATTTTTTTACTGTTGTACTACTTGAAGGCCTTGGCCTGGACAGCAAGATATGTTATGCTTTCAGATTACTGTAGCAAATGTTTTGTTTGAGAGTTGCATTACTCTGTTATTATGTATTTCAAACACCTAACTGCTATATGAAATGGCATATACAACTGAAATAGTACACAAACAAACATTTATATGTATGAAAACTTGTGTGTAGTGTCATATCCTTTGACTTGTCTGTGGGTATATGTTTCATGCAATAATTGTCTTTTGTATGAAATAATCAAACACAGGCCATTTTAAAAGGTGGCAACTGTAGGAATGCTGGCTGTTTGATATGCTGTGCACCCTCTAAATATATATATTCTTATACATATCTATAAGTAGTAATATATGTATATGTGTATGTATGTGTTTATATATATATATATATATATATATATATATATATATATATATATATATATATATATATGTGTGTGTGTGTGTGTGTGTGTGTGTGGGTGTGTGTGTGTGTGTTTATGTATCTTTGAAATGTTTACTGCTTCCACATTGTACATTTCCTATGGTACACAGACTGTTCTGCATGATATGATATTAATATCATCCTGACATCGTACAGCTGAGATGGATTACTGCTAACTTATTGTGGCTATGTTGTGTAGGGTCCTGGGTAGGAGACTTGCAAGTGTTGGTTATTGTGTTGCAAGGCAGATCTGTTCAGCTGTGGAGGAGGGGATGATATCAATAATCACAAGAGGCACTTATTTTTGGTCCCTTCATCCCCATTAGCAGTGCCTTTGGTCATATGTTAATTTTTTTGTGTTTTTATATATATAGATATATATATATATATATATACATATAGATATATATATATATATATACATATATATATATATATATATATACATATAGATATATATATATATATATATATATATATATATATATATATATATATATATATATATATATATATATATATATATATATATATATATATATATATATATATATATATATATATATGTATATATAGATATATATATACATATATATATATATATATATATATATACATACATACATCTACATATATAAATACATTTCCCCTACTGCTGAATGTCTGGATGATATGTTTAAGAAAACGTGAGATTTATTTACATTGCAAAGGGCTTAGTGGTAAATCACTTTGGCTATAGTCTGCAGAGTCCTAGGTTTGAGACTTGCAAGGGTTGGTTATTTTGTTGCTAGGCAGAACAGGGGCTGTTGGAGACACAGTGATTAAGGCACTTTAAAGCAGTTGTAAGTGGCTTTGCGTGAGTTTGCGTGGAGCTAAGTGACTCTTATGTGAACTTAGCTTAGATTACACCTGCTTATGGTGGCTTACAGCTACTTAAACCCGTGTTAATTTCAAATAAAGAAAAGAAAAAGGGGAGATAGGAAAGTGGTGAAATTGGGGCAAGCAGGGGGACAAACAAGCAGAGAAACAAGTAGGGATGTGCAGGATGGGTGTAGGAAAGGACCATAGCTCTGCACTTCTTTGGCAGCAACAGCTTCTTTCAATGTGGGCAATTTGGAATTTGGAGCCTTACACCCTACAGGGAGGTGTTTAGGCATCAGACAATATGGATGATTGGTAGGGTTAGATTGTGTGATGGGTACATGTCTCTGGGCAAAATGCAGAGCTATGTATGGGACATGATTTTTTGTGGGACAGATGCCCTTTTTTTTAAGGTGAGAGTGCGATGTTAAGGAAGGATTATTGGTAAGTGTGGTGAGGGAGGTTTGGTAGGGCAGGTTGCTTTTGCAGACAAGACAGACAAGACAGCAGACAGGGGCAGTGTATGACACATGGGGAGGGTAAACACCTTGACGGGGAGGGTGGTTGGGAATCTGAGGCTCATGAGCCCCCCAGATGGTAGTAGTGGCACTGATGTCCCCACCTGATGGCAGTCACCACTATTCCTTCACAGCCCCTAAGGTGGCTGTGCTGGGGGCTGGGCTAGAGGGGCCACCTGCCCCTTATGCTGTGACAGCCTTCCCTCCACCTGGCACAGGTGGTCATCCATCTCTGTCTGGAGGACACTGCGCACCATGCCACAGACCTCTTCCTGGGTGACAACATCCTCACCACACCCACCTGCAGGGGGGATGAGCCACATCCCCTACAGCGGTTCCACCCAAGGGTGGTGCAGGACCAGCAGGTGAGGGAGGTCTGGGTTGGGTCCCAGACGTGCTGGGACTGGTGCCTTGGCAAGGTGGGGTTGGAGAGGCAGATCCGCTGGGATCTGCCTTCCCATATGTACTATGGTATGGAAATTAACAATGAATATTGGTCAGTAATGCACAACACATTACAACATTAGTCAAAATAGCATTCATGGATATTCCCATTTACCCAAAATTGTGCAATTACAACAGTGCTATAGCAAACAGAATCCATGCATATATGGAATGGCATTCAGGGTTGCAACAGCATGCCAGTTAGTGGTATGTCAGGCAGGCAATAAAATGATTATTCAAAGGGGAATATTAGTATACACACAGTTTAAACAATGATAAACCAAATGGAACAATGGTCCCAACAATAGAGGTTTGTTTAGGAACATATCCATATTGGTTGCAGTGGGATGGTTGGCTCATTTGAGTGGTGGGGGAAGGGAACAGATTCAATTGACAACTGCTATCAAGTATATTTGTCAGTAAACTACTATTCACTACTCTACATTCTGACCACACTTACACTCTACCTGGACCATGGGGCTGCTACAGCACACCAACAGCTGTAGATATCAACAGAGCAATTGTAGCCTTACTTTAGTTATACACATCATACCTGTTTCTATACCAATTTCTTAACCCGTGGGCCTGTGCAGATGAACTGTGTGCACATTACATTGCTGTTTCTACACATATTTCAGATTCACATATTAGTGGCAGGCCCTGGAGTGTGTGTTTTGCCTTTCACATACATCTACTGTGACATTCTCTGTGTGCAGATGTCTTGGCAACTGGGGAAACTATACGTGACAGCGTGACACTTGAGGGGCTTGTCTGGGCCAGACTGTAGAGTGTAGATGTCTAGCTTGCATCTATTTGTAGGACTGGGGCTGATCAACACAGCTATTGTACACCTTTCATAGTTATACACACATCATACTAGTATTTCTATTCAGATTTCTTTACCTGTGTGCCCTGTATGGAAAATGTATGAGTTGCAATACATTATTTTTTCTATTCAGATTGCAGTTTACAACTGCAGAACCAGACTGAGATGTTAGTAGTGGTCCCTGGATTTGAACCATAGTGTGTGTGCAAAATTGAACTACAGGCATAGTTGTTATCAGACTGAGCTACTGGGGAGGTGCTGTGTGTTGCTTGTGACATTTCTATCTAGTACATATTTTTGTGCACAGTACTTTTATTATGACATGTTGCATTATTTGGTTCCCATTTTCAGTACAAATTATGCATACACAACAGACATTGGTGTCACTGTTTGTGAAACATGTGCACATTAGCTGGATTGCACATTTGACTGTTCTACAACTATACATATTGCAATTTAGAATCCTGAGTACACAGTGTAGGCTTTAAGTCTGCATCTGTTAGCCTTATGCATTTTCCAGTACATTCACAGCTACATACAGCTGAAATTGAAAGTTTAACACAGGACAATGCTGGCAGACAAACAAGTAAAACACATTCTGATGGAAATATGTACTGTTGCTTTTCTTCAGTTATTTGACATACTCATTCTAAAGTATGCAGACAAGCAGTGCTAAATCAGTACACCTCAGTTAATGCATTCTGCAGGACATACACATTTCTATTTTTCAGTTACAAGTGAGATGACTCACACCAGTGTTTGGGATCACCTTTATTAGTTTTGAAATACATATCTGTGCACAACTGAGAAATACACAATTACTATTCCTGCATGATCTGCACAGGGGAATACTTTTCATTTCTAACTGTTACAGTAGCCCTGACATGGCACTTTCTTGGCTGGTTCACTCAGACACACTCATACATATTCTAATATTCCTCTCCTGCATAGTGTATCTTGTTTGCTATTGATATATGTATTATACAGCAGCTGGAAATACTCCATTGTAACATTGGCAGCCTGACACAGGCATTTATTCCTGACTTTTACAGCACAATTATATATACAGGCGGTACTACCATTACTATAATTTTGATTTCTTACTGCTAATAGTACGGGGTATTCTGTTCTCACTATACTGCCGATACAGGCGGGCCAGTTGCTGGGCATGAGCCTCAACATTCTGGGACCTCTCCACAGCAGCTCTATGGGGAGACATCACACATTAATCACACCTGCACAGTCACAAGTTGAACACTTTCCATACTTAGTCAGAGATACATAAGACTTCATACTTACAGACAGGTGGGACATTCTGCGCTTGAGCGTCTTGGATCCACTGGTCCAAGAGTGCACCCCTCCTCCACTTCAGGTTGTTATGATGGTGATGTACCTGCTCAACAGTCTGGGGTGTGCCAGTGGCACTGGTGAGATCACATGCAAGCTGGTCCCAGGCCTCCGCTTTGCACTGTGAGCCCTGGTACTGGCCCTGCAGTAGCCTGCCATCATGGTTTTTAACTAGGAACCCAACCATGACCCAGGCCTCCTGGATGCCCCAGTGTTGCGCTCAAAAGTGAATACCTTCACCAACGTCTGACATTTTTGTCATGCTATAAGCAATCCTAAATGGTTATGGCTGTATTCCCGCCTGTGTGGTTTAAATAAGGCAGTTTTCCCACACTTTTTCTTGATTGGCTGATTTTAATATGCTGAACTATGCTTAGCTCCACTCATATCCGCATAGCAATACTTACACCAGCTAAGCAAAGCTGAAAGCAGATAAGTAATGCTTACACTTTTCATTAAATTTATAAATTATTTTTTACATTTATATTTTACATTTTTCCACCCCTACTGTGCTATATGTGTGCCATATGATTGAAATCTATCATTCAAATTCCTTAAAAGCTTATTAAATAATTTAGCAGAGGGGGCATTCGAACTGAGCATGTTCGACATGTTATACCATGGCAGTTCCACTACACTACAGCAGCTTGATAACATTTTCTATCACAGTAGCACTTGTCTATCATTTTCAGGATTTCATCCAGGATAAGCATAGCAGCACGCCACACAAACAAGATGTGCAGCACTTAAACTTCAAATTTATTTGCTGAAAAAAGAAATTATTACATTTTTTTAATTTCAGTTCCTTTCCTCTTGCCCTACTGCTTCCATGCATGTAGGGCAAGAGTGCATACATTTCAGGGTGTGCACTTGAAGGCTGCTGCCTTCTAGGTGTTTATGTTTTTTTTTTTTTTCAGTGTCCGTGGACACGGAAATGTTGTTATTTACATTTCAGTGTCTGCAGACACTCATTTACTGTATAATATTAGAACCAGGCTCTAATATTATATAGATTGACATTCATCTGTGTCAGAAAGTACCATATGGCACTTTCTGAGCGAAAGGGGGCATGTTACATGTGCAGGCACTGCTAACACACGCCCCTTGCGCTTGCTCCTGGTTCATGTCTGTTTAGATTAGATAGCAGCGCACCTTCATGCATATGCAAGGCACGCTGCTATCCTAAACAGACATGAACCACTCCATGCAAGAATAGCCTTATTCTTGCACGGAGCTTCGTGAATCCAGGGGGTCAGTGTTTTTGCTATCAATATATTATCACATTTCCTTTATTAATACTATAATTGGACTGCTTTGCTATGTATGATTTAATGCAATCACTTATTCTTTTTAATTATTTTAACATATTGTTCTATTCTTTGAGCTTTTCTCCCTTGGTCTCTGCTGAAAAGTGGTGTTTCATGGCCCATTGATACTTTCCAGGTAAATAAATACAAATACATAAAATAAATAAGAATTTCAAAAGTCTCTGCATAGGTTGTAGATAGAATGGTTGTAGAATGGACTGTGGATAGAATGGTTTTATGATTACAGAACTGTAACTTAGCTGTGAAGTATATGCTAAAAAAGATATGCTGGGTCATTCAGCTTTGACAGAGTGGGAACATGTTTTAGTGAACTGGTAGTTAGCTCCGCTATTTTAGATTATTTTCAGAAGGTCTGTTTCCAGAATACTGGATGTTCTGGGATATTTTTAATGTTTGTGTTTGAAAGTATGTATTTCTAAGATGGTTTAACATGTATTCAGGGCTTTCAGGGCATGTCACTGGCACTGTTATCTATAAAACACTATTAACCTGAGCTCCTACCCTAGAGTCAAAGAGGTATTGGTATATTGAATTTTAATAAAAACAAGTTAATGCCATTTTATGTCTCCATATACAATAATGGGTTATTTTACATTGAAACATGCAGAGCTAGATTCATAAACTTACTGTGATGTATACACAGTTATGTATTTTTTTGTATTCAGGATGCTCTACTACATGGTGCTGAATGGCCCTCCAACATGAAGATATACAGCACCACAAAGGGCTGGCTATGCAGCCATGTGAAATGCTAATGAGGCTAATTAGCCATACGCTTTTTCCCCAGAACTGTCCCCTGGAAACCATCTACATGGCCATCTCCACCACATTGCAGTAGCGAACATGATCAAGAAGTCATGTTCAGATGTGAACACAACATAATGGGGTTGAACCACTGGACACCAAGGGTTACTTTAAAAGTGCCATAATGGTACAGTCATCAAAAGGGGACTAGAGAGGAAGGTACCACAGGACACCAGGAAGAATAATGTGAGAAGCACTTTACTGGCACTACTGTTACTAGACCAAGCCATTCAGCTCCTGCAGGGGCCTTTAAGGAATTCTTGGGATATTCTTTTAGGTCTGAAATCACACCATTATTTGTTTCTCATAGTTTTTGTTTATTTTACTTTTAAGATAACTGAAAACTATATATGCATAAAATTTGCTACCTGCAAATTTATAAAGTTCATTATGACCTGAATTCCACATTAACACTAAATAACAACATCTCTCCAGTGATTCAAAATATTTTATGAAATGTTCAGAACAATGCCCATCAAACACTGTAGCCTCATTTTGCTTTGCACAGCCTAAAATCTTTTAGAGTAAAACTAAATAACAGAATCTTAAATGAGTATTTGCCTGCCAGAGCATCATACTGAGGTTGTCAGTTTGAAAAAATGCAAAACATGTTTTTTATAAAACAAATGGCAAAAGCATAGAATACAAATGGCTATATAAGACTACTGGTAGTACCTAACAATAAAAGGATTTTTTTTCTGTAACTGAATGAAGTATTATAGCAAAATTTTAAGAGTAATATATCATGCCCCTTCTCTACAAAACACAATTAGCTTGTGGTTCCAGTGATAAAGCCAGATAGATTACTTTGTATTCTTCCCCTGCAGTTTATTTCTCATGAGTCTTAACTGGATTGGGGTGTAATTAAAAAAAAGTCTATATTTAGGAGAAATAAATAGGATTTTTACACTGATGCAATGACAAGTCAGTAAAGAAGCACTTTAGGACATTCTTGAACTAGTATACTGAATAAATGTTCAGCACAGGTCCCTGGAGTGAAAATCAGGCATAATGCAAAATGTTAGACTGTGACAGTGAAGGTATATCAATGAGAGCAGCAAATGGCCTGTTTTTGAAACTTGTCATCTCTGACTCACTTTGAGATTTCTTTATGAAGCATTGGGGTACGAACAACATGGAAATAAACAATAAAACACACATAAGACTGCAATTGTATCCTCAGCTCTTCTAGGGTGGCACACCTCTGAATGTGACCCCACAACTTTAGCTGGTTGAAGGCATGTCATTGTAACCACAGCATGTTACAACTGAAAAAAAAGTATTTTTTCTGTTGAATTACTAAGAGGTTTTACTTCTGATTTAATGACAACTCAGTGGATAAGTATCATAGGCCATTGCTGTATTCTATACACTGAGAAGAAGTTCAAAACTGCACTCCCAATGAAAGCTGTGTATAATACAAAATGGCAGACTGCAGTGTTAACACCTCTAAATATAACGATAATGTGTTTGATTGTAAAGGGTCATATCTCAGTGCTATCTCAGTACCCCTTTGTGATTTCATTATGAAACTTTAAGGAAGTAGCAAAAATAATGCTCAACTAAAAACACCTAAGAGTCTACCCTTAGGGGTTTCATTGTAGTAGTATGTTGTAGCTGACCCAATACATCAGTCATCAAACATTTAACAAGCTAGCTGTGTCATGTTGCACATCAAAAATTACTGGAAAAAGTAGAGGAGTTTTACTTTTGAAGGGATGACAACTTAGTAAAGAATAGTCCATACTGTTCTTTGTATACTAAGCAGTGGTTCAACACAAGAACAATGGAAACTGAGTATATAACATAGTGTCAGAATGTGAGGGTAAGAAAATACATGCAAGACTCTCCGGTGCCTATTTGTGAAAGGTCATATCTCAGTCCTCTTTTCAGATTCATAATGGGACTTTAACATAGTGACAATAGTAGGATCAGCTACAAAATGTACATAAACTCCTATTCTAGCCTTAGCAATTTCTGTGGAGCTCAGTGATGAATTAGAAGCAAGCTCCATAACTGAATAAGGCATGGAACTGTAATCATGACACTAAAGTGAAAAATAGTTTTCTAATGAAATATATAATATTTTTACTTATGACATAATATGAAATGAGTACACATATGCTCTGAACTTTAGTTCTACCCAGATTTGTTGTGTAGAGATCAAATAGCCCCGGGTGAAATCCAAATGTATTGTGCCAGACTGTGTCAATAAAAGCCCTTTGAAATGTTATCTGTATACAAGAGGCCATATGTCAGTTTCCCATCAGCAGATCACAATAAAAAATAGGTCATTTTAATAAAATATTTGTGTACAAAGCAATCCAAGAATGCAGTTCTGTCCTCAAATACTTCATGCTTTTCCATCTTGATTTCATGGCACAGACTGCCTACAAAATGTAAATGTCACTCTATAAGCAGTGGAAGAAATGTTGCCTTAGCTGATGAATAAAAATTATTTGCTTTTATTCTAATGAGGATTTAGTGCACATATATTCTGGGCATTAGTTTCACCTGGACTTGTAGCCAGTGGTCACATAGCCCCAGGTAGAAATTAAGTATAATGCTAGTCTGTGGCAACAAAGGCATCAGGGACTGCCTGATATGTCAGCTATATATAAGTGTTGTATGTCGGTTCATTTAAGGCTGTTCACAATAAAAAATTCAGGGACTTCTAAAGATACTTGGGTATAAAACACACATATATACTGTTGAAGTGAAATGTTCTCCTTTTGACAACATATACCACATCTGACTATAAAGGTATTGCAAATATAATTGTCACATTGTTCTTTGATAAATAATGTACATTAAACAAACTATATCAATAATCATTCAGAAGTGATCTTATGACTGCCTCTTACTTTCATACATCACTTGACACAAAAATATTCTATCCACATTCTGTATTATGTGATGCCTCATTGAGAAGAAAATGAAAAACACAATGACCAAAGTAGCATATTTTAGTTTGCTGTTGTTAGGCACATACACTGCCCTCAACAATTGATAAAATGTTTATTCAACCTTCTGCTAGCATATGCAAAATACCTCATCAACCACCCCGAAAATATCCATCTTTTGTGACACCTCTGATATTTGATTCTGAGGAAAGTGAAAAAAAAAAAAAAAAAAAAAAAGAAAACAACGACCACACCAATTTATGTTAACCTGTGCTTTCTTGGACACAAATACATATCTGTCTGTCCCCCAAAGCAGCTATATCAATGATTATTTTATATGAATCAGGTAAATGCCTTTCGTTTTCATATACCCAGTGCCCACAAATAAAGGGAGACTGTTTCTGTGCACATTTCTAATATGTAATATTGAAGTGAGGCATAGTGGCCTCAGTAACGGATTTCATCTTGTTCACAGACATATGCAGTGACCTTAGTCTAGCCAGTCCACATAACTGTCCTGTATTTTCACACATTCCTTTCCTACTAGTTCCTCCAAATGTAAGCTAACTTGTGTGTACTCATTTGATATTAGCTTGTGATAATCATGAAAGAATGACAATAACAGTTATACACTTCATCTTGTAGCTCTCAGACACTATATGCTTTCCCCACCCCCTCCATGCCACAACAATTATTACTTTATTCTTAGCATCCTAACTGTTATTTCCTTTCATCCACAGACCATCTACCCCCAACATTCAGATACTTTTGGCAATCACATGCAATGTGTGATCACCAAAAGTAGGTGAAACAACAAGCACTGTACTATACTTCTCTTTGCTGCTTAGGGCACCTATCATGTTAACTGACATAAAATTAAATTAAAAATACAAGTGCATTGTGCTGTGTGCAGCACATGGACTGTTATCATTGTTCATAGATCTATCTAGTTTTCTGAAAGAAATGTTAAAGAACAAATGATATCAGTAATGCAGTCAAACTACAGACCCAGTGCTGTCTCTCCACTGTTCTACCAACCAGCAGCAGTGATCATTTTACTCTGATTACCTTGACTGTTCTTTGCTTTCCTTCACAGACTGTCCCCTAATCAGCTAGCTACTTCTGGTGATCTGTGACATGTGATTGCTGGTGAAAAATACAGCCACAGTTATATATTTCTAGTTGCTGTTACAGGTTACCCCACTCCATGCCAATCTTTAATACAGCCATATTCTGTTTTGGGCAGTGTTGACTCTCATATCCACAAATTTGTCTGATTTTGGCCAGAAATAAAAAAAAAATACCTGCAAGTGAAAACCATCCTAGAAGATCCCAGTGTCTGCAGCTCCTGCCAGTCTATAGTCATATGAGTAATGATTGCTAGGAAAGCACTGCAATCATTTACTAAGACCAATGAATTGCAAGTGCTCAGAGTGTCTCTTTACTATGTTTATGGAGTAGATATGAGAAAACATTCCAAGAAACAGAATGAGCTCACAGGTAATTACTAGGCATGCAGACCTGGAGCCCATTAAGAACCCTAGCCAAATTCCAAACTGCCTCAGAGTGTTGTAGACAAATGACAGCTGAGGGAATCAAATCCTCTACCACAGGAAGTAGCTTGGCAACAGCTGATTGCTTTAATCCTCTGTGCTAACAGCTATGACCTCTATCTTCTGGGTTAAATTTCACATTGATTTTAATGGGAAACTGTGGGGTAATTTTTTTGGCTACTATAATTAATGAAAATGAGAAATGTTTTCATTATTTTAAAATGGAATCCATACTGATTTTAAAATAAAAAAGATACACTATAACATGCACCTGCAGTTGTAATATGGTGGTGCAGTGCTTAGTTATCTCATAACCCAGAGTTAGGATTTAGAGCTGTCAGTGACTGAACAGAAGCAGAGTTTCAACAGTTCAGTAGGACCCTGTGATGCCCCTGCATTGGCCCAGTAATCAAGGAGCCTCAGTTCTCACCCCTAGCACCAGTGAGGGACATACGCATTGGGAAGCTGACAAGTACACACACAGTAAAGCAGAATTTCCCTTAAGAGCACACTGAGATCACAGTCAGTCTGGGGCTGGTTTCTCCAGATCCCCAATAAGACTCCCCACTGGCACAACTATAAAGCTGAGTCCTTAGCCAGGGCTCCAAGCCAAGTCCTCCCAGCACTCTCTCTGTCCAACCAGTGCTTCATGCCCCTGCTCAAGTAGCTGACACACACACGCACACACACACACACACACACACACACACACACACACACACACACACACACACACGCACTTTGATATTTGATTTATACAGAAACACACATCTGGGAAAGGCTGGCACAGGTTTACTAGCTATGCCCTCTTCCAACCCAGACCATAAAGTAGTTATCACTGCCAGCAGAACCTCTTATCAGCTACTTTAAGGCCCTTTCCAAAGGGTGACCAATTTTACTGTGTAATATTACTATTATCCATATGGTAAGTGTGACCAACAGCAAGGGTATTGGAGTGGCCTATACAGTGTCACTAAATACATATGTAAGTACGCTAAGAGCTTAAATATCTCTAAACAAACTAGCCACAATTAAAAGGTTTAAATATATTTAATAATAAATAATAAAAGAAAAAGACAATACTCAATAACTCAGCACAGTGATTACAGAGTTCAGAATCATAGGAAATATTTTAAAATAACATCACAGGACAGTCTCAAATAAATACAGAAAACATCTAACTAATCTTACTATATCTATCTCTAAGAGAAATCACTGTAATCTAGTTACTTACTATGATGAGAGGATGCTGTCAAATTCAAAGACAAATACAAAATGCACAGTCTCTGAGAGAGTTTCCAAATTAATATCAAAACATTACTGCTGGGTCAGCAGAATGACATCACTCTTTGTCACCTGCCTTCAATTCCCAGGCTAACAGAAACCATATATGTGTCAAAAATACTTATTTCTCAGATGTACAGCTGCTAGGAAGTCACAGAGCAATAAAACCACCTTACATTCCAAACCTAGCAATTATTTCTGTTTCAAGACAATAGAAAGAAATCTCTAGCTGTAGACATCCTGTCTCCTTCAGTGAAACTGAGAAATAAACACAATCATAAAACAATTCACTTATTTTCTTAGGGTCTGCAAGTTAACTCTGTTATTTTCCAGTAGGGTACACTGTGGTTATATTCTTGAAGCTCAATAGAGAACATATAGTTCAACATACAATTCTGTACCAGTAGTTTAATATCCACATAACATATAGTTATTTTATATTTGTAAGACAAGCCTATGGATCATATTAATTTTCACAAATGACATATGATTATTTACAAAATTCCAGATAGCTAGGCTGGCAGTGTCACATTTCTATATAAATCATATTAATATTTCCAAGTGACATATAATTATTTACAAAATTCCAACTAGCTGGGCTGGCAGCATTTTGGTTTGTCACAGTCCCCACTGAATAACCGGTGGTGTACCACAGTGCTCAGTACAAGGATTCCTTCTTTTTGGTATACATATTTCTTACCTACATAGCACAAAACCTAACCTATGGCTAATCAAACTTGCTGATGACTAAAATGTAGGTGTTATTGTCAATTACCCACTGACAGATAATCATCTTCAGCAAGACATAGTCCTTAAAAGGGAATGGTGGCTATACAAAGGAAAGCTCAAATTAAATGCAAAAAGTGAAGACTTTGAGAAACATCATCATCTCATTGTTAATTCAGCATATCCCATAACCCACTCTTCATAGACCAGGTAGTAAGGGATATCTGCACCTGTGTCAGCAATTCCCTCATCTGCGACCATCATGTTGCCAGGGTAATTAGGAAATCCTTTTGTCTAGCACAGCTGGTTTCCAATGTTATCTCCATCTAGGTCAAATGATGCTATGTCCTCAGTACACTACCCTAGTAGACTAATTATTTAGTACAAGGCCCCTTTCTGCATGTACCAGATCTATGTTTGCTTACTGAGTTGAAAAAACTGCGAACAGCTAAATGTCGGATGGGAAACAGTGAATTAGGACATTATCAAGCAATGACTTCTACAAAAATAAAAACATTGAATGGCCATGGTTGGCCAACATCCAGGAAGTAACGTGATGCATAAGGTAAGTGAAGGGAAGCCTTGTAAATTTGCCCTATTCCCCACTGTAGTGCAATTTTGGAGTTGGTATACATAGTTGGGGGTGTGTGGGTGTGTGTGGGGCGAAGCCCCCCAGCTTGGTTGGTTGTGTTTGTGATGTTGGCCAACTATAGTCATTCAATGTGTTTATTTTCATAGAAGTTGTCATACAGTAATGTCTGTATTCACTATTTCCCATTCACAGTTTAGCTGTCTGCATTTATTTTCAATTCAGTAAGCGAATATAGACCCCCATGTACCTAGCCAGACTTATCATGTATCTAGAAAAGTCCAAAAGGTTTCTGATGAAAATGATTATTGGAGTAAAAATCTTTAGTTTCCAACATAGACTAGAAGTCCTATCCCTATACTCTGTCTCCTATGGACACCTGCATGGAGATCTATGCCTGGCTTTCATGCCATCGAAGACCATACCCTAATAGATGTCTTATACTGTCACAGGCTACAGATGCTCCCAAAAGAAGGATTTGGATCTCCACCAGCATATAAATAAAAAATGCTAGAGGGTTACATTCATTAGCCAGTATATCTGGCATTTCTGGAACAAATTGCCCCTGCATGTTAACCAGAGTAACGCTCTTGCTTCCCTTAAGACTTACCATGAAGACTGATTGTGTACCCAGACGTTTACTGTCCTGGAAGTGGAGAGTATGCCTTGAAGGTGGTACTTGGCAAAGAGCACGTTGTCTTCCGAATTATATTATAGGGAAAAGTACTAGTATATAAATGTCAGAACAACTGTCAAAATAGATTTCTGAATTTCAGACCAGAAATATGTTTGTATTCTCTATGGCATAGTTACAGCAACTATATGTTGCCACTTTGAGTAAAGTTCACAGTACTGCTTTGTTATGAAAAAAAGGAATATTATGGAGTATTGCCTGTCTAAAAGATAGTTTGTCCCTTTTTTTACCCGTTCTATAATGAATACAGAGTTGTTTGTGTACTGCATAGATGAAGTCATGAGAAAGTACAGAGTATGAGAGAATGCAGTGATGGAGCAGCATTGATAGGTTCTGAATAATAATTGCATATTTTTGTTGTCAGTTAAGGAAGTGAAGTATGATCGAAAGAAATTTTCCAGAACTAGTCTGTACTTTGTTTCGTGTAATAAAAGTCTGTAGCTGTCTGCCATGTTAGTTAGACTACATTAGATTACAAAAGATTATATTGGTCTTTGCTTAATGCTGCCAATCTATTCTGAACAATGAAAGTCTTGCCATAAACTGCTTTCATGTCTTAGTGGATTTACTAATTATGGATAGTAAAAAGGAACTTCTTAATAGTGTACTTGCCTTGTAGTACCTATGTCCCTATATCGGTGTGCAACATCTAAACAAATGGAGTTATTTTAAAATGCTGGTGGAGTATGGCATTTTGACTGAATGTTAAAATTGTCAGGTATGGATATGTCGAACATTAACACTTTGAAGCAGGTATATTGTGATTAGATTAGGTACTGTAGTCATGTTAATTATGTTAGTGTTGGATAAACAATGTTTTTTTTAATCCATGGTCAGCGTGCTTCAGAAGTATTCTGTGACATTGAGGTTTTTAAATGTGCATTAGCAGTGACTCTTTTAGAAGATTTCTCCTCATCTTCATGTTATGATTCTGGAGCTCATATTTGATTTAAAAACACAAAAACACAGGTATGTTTTTAGTTATTTCAATTTTTTTAATTTTGGTGAAGTTAGAGCTCAATCTTATTGTGATTTAGATCAATGAGTTTGTTTTAATGTGATGCTAAGGGTGGGATTCCAATAGCTCTCTATTTCTGGGGTTAAAAAATTAGATATACTCCATAACCTGAAAAAAGAACATTATACAACGACCCCCCATTAATATTCCAAAACATGCACGCTGATTGGTCAGCGTGCACATTGTAAATCAGACTTATAGTAATGGAAAAGGTCCGGTCACCTGGACTTTTTCCATTAGTATAACTCTTTTTCTTTTTTTTACAGCAATGGAGAACGCAAGATCTCCATTGCTTTTTACAACCTGTCTCGCTATGTCAAACAAGTTTAACATAGCGAGACAGCTTTAAAAAAAGCAACGGAGCATCTCCATTGCTTTTTTTAAAGCTGTCTCGCTATGTTAAACCCATTTAACATAGCGAGACACTTTAAAAAGCAATGGAGATCTTGCTTTCTCCGTTGCTTTTTTCAAAATTGTCTCGCTATGTTAAATGGGTTTAACATAGCGAGACAGCTTTAAAAAAAGTACGGAGATTCTCCGTTGCTTTTTTTAAAGCTGTCTAGCTATGTTAAACCCGTTTAACTTAGCGAGACAGGTTGTAAAAAGCAACGGAGATCTTGCTTTCTCCATTGCTTTAGCCCACAGCTCTGATGTACTGCGTAAGTATACGCATGCGCAGTACGTCAGAACTGCCGCAGAATACCAGACAGCTGCAGAAGGGCAGCAAGGAGGCATTATACAATGCCATTATTTAAGAAAAGTAATTATTTTTTTTCTTAAATAATGTCATTATAATAGCAATAACTCACTTCTGGTGTGGTAATGCTGGATTTACCCACGATTGTCTTTGTTTGGCCACTAGGGCTTCGCCCTCGTGACCAAACCACACCAACCGTGGGTAAATCCAGCATTACCCACACCCAGGCGTGGGTTATTGCTATATTAATCATTGTTCATATGGTTGCAATATGATGATGGATTTATAAGACCTTGATGTAGTCAGACTCCCAATAATAAAATGTTTTTTTTTTCAATTTCATTGGAAAACACAAGATTGATATAAACTGGACAGTCTCTTGGAACTATGGTTAATTTTTGAGGTATGCTGCATAGCATGGCCTTTATTTATTGGGTGTTTAAAATTAGCTAATTTCATGTAAGCTGAGAATTTCAACTATTTCAGGGCTCTGTTCCAGTAGCTTTTCAACATCTTTTCTTTATATGTGGTGAAAATAAAATAGGGTTAGGAAGTTGCATAGTATGGGTGTCTGGATTCATTTGGGAGGAGATGGTTTGGGATGAGGGGCTGAGATGGGTAAGAATGTTCAGTTGTTATAGAATAGTGAATTCCATCATAAGGTCTTCACTCAAATGGTACCTGTTTTTGGCAGCGATAAAGTTGAAGAAGGGAATTTGTAGTATTGATTAGATAAAAGATTTACCTGTTTCCAAAATCATTTGGAATATGATATTTTATTTGTTTGCTGTGATTTAAGAGATAGAGTTTCATTTCACCTGATGGCTTTTGGCTATGTTACAAAGATGTATGAACCTAACCTGATATGTAAGGAATTTTGATGCTTCTGATTTGTCTAAGCCTCTTGGCAGTATCATGCAAGTTAACCAGTATTCCTCTTTTCAACCATAAATTATTTGTCCATATAGAGTTATGTACAAGAAAGGAGATGGAATATGACTGGTGGGAGAGTGTGAAACAGAAATGATTAGATTCTACTACCGTAGCCCATTACTTGGGGGGGGGGGGTGAAAAGCAAAGATGGAAGGAGACAGTGGAATGTTTTTTAAGTTTAATAATAAAATTTGATGGACTTCAACAGGGCCAAACTATAAGTTTTCTGGATATTGATTTAACAGGTGTAGTGGGGGAAAAATAAAATAAAAATTCATTGAAAGTTTGATAACAGTAATCATTTTTTACATAGAACCAGTTGCCATCCATCTCATCTGCTGGATTCTTTACCCTATGAAGAGTTACTGATAGTCTACAGACTATGTACTGATGAAAAGGAATTATACAAGGAAATGTGTACTTCTATAAATATGTTCTTGAGAAGGGGTTATTTCATGAAAGATATCCAGAAGGCATTGGTTAAACTAAAAAATAATTAATCGGTACTAAATAATTTGTCAGCAGCCAGTACCTCTGTTATGAAACACTACAGAAGATATACTGGCAGTAATACTAGACAAGATAAGTCAGAAGTCACGCAAATGTATATAGTTGTTTCTTACAATGCTTTTTTCTCATGAACAAGTTAAGATAATCAAGCATTTTTGGTCATTTTTATTTAAATTCAAAGTATTTTGTGATACATTATGCAGATTTCCTATATTTCTGTACACAAGAGGTAGGAATATACAGGACATTATTGTACACAGTAAATTTGTTAAGCCAGTGGATAAGCTGGGCAGCACTTTAGGTATACTGGGCACTAGTGGTTGTACTAGATGCTCAGCATGCAAATATTTTGTTAATTGTTTTAGTTATATCAATGGTGTTCCCTTTAGTCCTAAAGGACATTTTACTTGTGTAACATCTAATGTTATTTATGTTCTCAGAGGCTCCTGCAGTCTCTTTTATATAGGTGAAACTAACAGAAGTTTTAAATTGAGACTGCAGGAGCACATTAGAGACATAAAAATGGAAAAAAGTTGCTAGTCCTGTTGCCATGCATTTTAAGTTGTTTCACAAAAGTAATCCAGACTCTCTGCAAGCCAGCATCCAAGAACAAGTTAATTGGGGTGTTGGCAACTCTGAGTTTAAGAATAAACATAATTTGTTATATAAAGAAAGTATTTATATTTAAAATACAATACTTTAAGCTTTTGTGGACTTAATATTGAATGTTCATGGAAACTTTTGATATAATTGTTTTCTAAGTACAATAGAAATAGAGTATTTAATGTTTTAGATATTAATTAATTAGTTAAGTGTTTTATAATTGATAGTTAATGTTTGTATAAAATGGCACTGCTTTTTCCTTACTGATGTACTCCTAGAAGGCATTTCTTGCTGAAGTGCTAGACATTTGAGACGTTCTTGTTAAAGTGCAAGCTGGTGATTTTTTTATATTTTTTTTACTGGCCTCTTTGTTGTATTTTCATGTTTTTTAAGTTGCACCTTTGCTGGAAAAGCAATGACACTTAGCTTCTTTACTGAGAATATTTTTTTAAGTTCTGCTCTCAATGCATTAAAGCAGGTAAATGGATAGCAGTTCCCAAGATTATATGGCCAGTACTAAGAAACTTTGTTCTGTGCATTGTTGTCTGTTTCCAGGGGTTTGTAATGCCTGACAGAGTCTGGAATGGGTATGAGGTGGTAGATAGATACTCTTCATGTGAGGTAACCAGCTAGAGAGGGAAGGAGTTCTGTCCATCACATGTCCACAAACTTGTTCAGTCCTTCTAGCAAATAGACTGTCATTAGAAAGTCTCTGTATGGGATTCAACAAGGCCCAGATTGCAGGTCTATACCACAGATTTTTCTACTAGGTACACTCCACACAAAGGCCCACATGAGCTGTCAAACTCCATGCCTAGAGTCTTTTTACGTAAGCTCCTGCTTACACCTTTCTGAACCTCTAAATGAGGACTGCACGTTGTGATTTGCTATTTGCAAACTAATGTAATTTGTGCAGTAGTAACTGTCAACTAGTGACTCATTACTTAACTAAAGACTTGCAGGATTTTGACTGAAGTCCTATGAGAGTTTTCCATTCGCTGATCACTTTTAAATCTATATTATTCATTTTCCAAACTCACCATGTTAGAACTACCACCTCCCAGCACAAAAACATCAGTTTAGGATTCACGGTGATAGATTGTACGACCTTGACACACCATTGCCATTCTGATTAGCTAGGCCAGGCATGTGGGTAACTGTATATCAGAAGGGGCAAAATAATAGTGCCTCTCTCTCTCTCTTAATAGTGAGGTATCTTTCCTTCAGTATTGTTTGATTTTCTTTTGATATATCACACCATGTGCTGCACACATTCTTACACTGAATATTCTGAGACAGCCCTGATCCCAATCTACCTATCTCTGATGCTGTATACAGGGTAAATTTTATTTACTTTTTTATTTATTTATTGACATTTGTTGACTGGGAAAGTCCACTGGGTCAGAATAACCCATTTTCAATGGAGGCCCGGGGAGAAAAGCTCCAGTAACAAATTAAAAATTACTACAAGCAAACAACTAAAGAAATTATACAACAGGATAAGATTTACAGTAATAAGAAACCATACAAATATAAATAGTGTTTCTTAGTGATAGAAATATGCAAAGTACAATGTCATTATGCAGTGAAAATAAATGACAGTATATAAATGGATAACGTGTTGAGGACATTCAATATAAATGATCATGACACACAGTATATTCTGTACAATATAAAGGAGATTATACTTTTGCCTTGTAGAAGTTTCTTAAGGATTAAATATTGATTAGTATACTTTGTTTAAGAGAAAGTCACAGAAGTACAGTTGGTTTACTAGTATTTCAGTTGATCTAAAAATGGAGTATTCTAGTCAGTAAACTCTTTGGTGTTGGTTTATGGTGGCATGAAGTTCTTATCACAAGGACAGATCTGATTATTAAGAAAGCGATTTTTTATGGTGACTTTGAAGGTTTTCATAGTCTCAATTTGTGATATGGAGGGGGTAGGGCATTCCATGGCTTTGCTATGGAGTAAGAGTATAAGCTTTGCCCAGCTCTCTTATTGATTTTATATATGGTAAGAAGCTGTTTGTTAATAAAATGAAGATTTTGGGTTGGGATGTAGAACTGTACAATAGAATGTAGTGATGGGTAGTTATTTGAATTGTATATTAATTTATGAGCAATTACCCTTTGTTGACCAGGTTAGTCCCACTAGGTTAGTAGCCTCTTTTCATGGGAGATGTGAGGTGGTATTTATATTACTGGTGAAATTTATCCAGGACATCAGGGAACTTTTCCCTGCTCTTTTCAATAGTTGCCTTGAGATCTTTTACATCCAGCTGAGCTACCACCAACTCAAGCAGATGGGACCATGGTTTAACGTCAGATCCAAAGGATGGCACACTCAGAAGTGCAGCACTCCCCTTATACTGCACTGCAGTACCAGCAGTCCATCCTAGTGTAGGAATAGAACCCACAGCCTTCTGTAGCAAAGGTGACTATGTTACCTCTTGTGCCACTGGCACTGTGACACCAAATTCATTAGTAAATCAGGATTTGATAACACTGATTCACAAATAAAATATTATTTTCATTTCATCAAATGTCTGTCTGCCTCAAGAGACAACTGTACCTTGACAAAAAAATCTCTTTCATAAAATCTGTTAAAGGAGGGGCATTAATTGCCAAACTAAATACCAATTTTCTGCAATACCCAGCTCGTCTAAGAATATACTTCACCTGTCATTTAGTGGTGGGTATCTGACAGTTCTTTATGGCTTCTATTTTTTCTGGTTGTGGTTTTACCAGCCTTCTTCCAATAAGGTATCAAGAATACTTGTATTCCACCATGCTTGGTTTGCTTTTATGAACATTCACAGTTCAACCTGCTTGTCTTATAGATTCTAGCACAGCATGTAATTTTGGTTTGTCTCCTAGTCCTCTGATTGGATAGCCATGTTATCCAGGTATGCAGCAGCCTGTCATAAGTGAGGCTTCAACATTTTATTCATCAGCAACTAAAAGGTAGCAAGTCCCTTGTTGGTCAAATGATAAAATATATACTGAAATAGATGAGCAAGGGTTGCAATGGCTGTTTTTCCTTTCTTTACCATTGGAGATAATTGGTAAGTAGTGTCAATATCCCTTTGTGAAGTCTAGGGTTGCTAAGCATCCAGCCCTTCCTAGATTCTGCATCAACTCCTCAGTTCTGGACATGGGTTAGCTTTCAAACACGGAAATGGTATTCAGTTACCTAAAGTCATTACAGAATCTCATACTGCCATCAGGTAAACAAGCACTTTTGGGCCACTCCATTCACACTGTGACTATTCTTACGCACATATTATAAGCATCTTTTGAACTTCTTTTCTTGCTAATTGTTTCTGTGACTCTGAAACTAGTAGTCTAAATTCCACTCCAAATATTGTGTCTGTTATTGTCAGTTTACCTCTTTGTCATTTCTGAGAACACTACTTTATTTCTTAATAGAAATTCCCTTACTTGCTGCTTTTTTGTTCTTTAACAAGGATTCCTGTAGCTGTAATTCATTTACAGACTCTCTGGTCTTTCTTATATGTATATGAACTTGCAAGCTAACCACAGATCTTTCCGGTTCATGGTTTTAGTACTTTAGTACTTTAATATGATATATCTGTCCTACCATTTTTTTGTTTTTTTTTTGTACTGAAAAAATGCATAGTTCATTTTTTGGTAGGCAATTTTTTAGCAATTGTAGTCGTTGGGCATCATCTTCAATGACTTGTAGTGGAAGCTGTTGCAAAATATATTTATGTTCAGAATTGGAATGGGCTTGCTTTTTGCTAAAAACCTCAAATAGCCCATCTGTACTTAAACCCCTTTTCAATTTTCCCCTATGATACTCCCAACAACATAATTCATATTCCCATTCAGATAAATATGCTCCTCCAACTAACCCTTGTCCCTGATCCCTCACATCATCATTCCATTTCATCCCATCTGTCTGTTCCCAGTATATGTCAGTGCTGCCACGGACTCACTGTGGATAGCCACAAGTAAGTCCATTTATTCATGACATTAAGATGCTCTGTAACTAGAGCAGATACTGCATATGTACTTTTGACTAATTTCCTGTGTATCTTTGTTTACTAATCACATTCCTCAATATTATCTAACTTATGCATTGTTTATTGATTTCTTCTGTTGTTGTGAATACTGTCTTACTTAAAGTACTTTTTATTTACTGAGTCTGCATGCCTGTATCAGCCTAATTCATACAATGCTTATTAGCCTGTCTCATGCATTGTTTATTAATTTCTTCTCGTTGTAAATACTGTTTTTAATTTAATTTTGTTAATTTGCTGAATTTGTACTTTTTTACCAGTACTGATCATATACTGTTTATCAGCCTACCACATTCATTATTTATTGCAGTGTTTAGCATTGTTGCCTCACAGCAAGAGGTTCTGTGGTTCGATTCTAGGCTGGGGTGCCTTCTGTATGGAGTCTACATGTACTCTTTGCATTCTCGTGGGTTTTCTGTGGGTGCTCTGGCTTCCTCCCACATTTCAAAGACGTGTCTAGAGCATTTCTCCCTGGGCCTCCTCTAAAATTAGGCTCTGTCCCAATTGAATTTTCCCTGTAAAAAATGTTAATAAATAAATAGATTGTAGATTTTGCCTTATTTATATACCTTTTTACTGAGTCTGTAATTCTGGACCGAGTGGGAAAATAGCTCAGTGGGATCAGTGCTCTACCCCAGTTATCAAAAAAACAAACAAAAAAAAACAAATATGAGCTTTTTCCAATATATTACTTTGAGTTGAAGATTTCTTCACCTATAGGAGAAAGTAGACAAAGACTACAAAAATATGCTGAAGAACTGAGATGTGTCCAATACAATGAAAATTCATTTAGTAATAGACTACAGCAATATGCCATTGTAAGCTATATATTTATCACTCACAGTTTCAGATAGGAAGAAAGCAGAGATCCAAACTGCTCACTTCTTCCAGTTTATTGGCAGGAGGGGGTAAATTTCAACCATCACATCCACTTAAAAAAGAAAAAAAAAACTTAAGCAAAAGTACTGTGATAGAAGCATACCTCTCAACTGTCTCTAATTTTGCAGGACATCCCTAATTTTGACTCATAATTCTATATGTCTCATAAAAATGTTTGATTTTCTTATAAATCACTGAGGATAGCAGTTATTCAGCAATACCAGACATCAGAGTTTTATATTTCTTATTACTCAGAAAATGTATGTTGACACAGAACCTGCAGTTCTATTAACTTTTCCCATTACTTTTGGCTTTGTCCAGAATTCTTAAGCAAAGAGGTTGAGAGGTACTCAGGAATTCCAAAAAAAAAAACCCTCTGACTATCTTCTCATTGTACAATTGCACAGCAGAAATAATAGAAATTTGGTGAAATTGATGAATCAGGCATTGCCAGTGACTCTGATGAACCGAGCTGATCTAGAGTTATTGGGTGCTATGCCCAAGATATTATTTATCAACAACAATGAAACTCAAAGGATCCACCACGGCAGAGTATGAGTAAAACCTTTAATAACCATCCTGGTTATTAAAGGTTTTACTCATACTCTGCCGTGGCGGATCCCTTGAGTTTCATTGTTGCTGCATTTGTTGTCTAGCAAATTGGTCCTTCAGTTCTGCTACTTTTGGTTTTGTTTGTAAGATATTATTTATGGTGTGTCACTCAGGAGAGGGACTTGAAGCTCTGTTGGATGAATTGTGAGCAGTCCTGTTTAAAAAAAATGGCTATATTTTTAATTTGCTCATTTACTAACCAGGTACACCCACTAAACAGAAATTACCCTTTTCAGGTGTGACTTAACAACACTTTCTTGTTAAGTGAACAGCTCTGAGTCACATAATTGGGAAATAGAGGTAAAATGAATTGAACTCTGTACTCTTGGCTTGGCTGATACTACAGAAAACAACTTGTTATTAGCTGAGAGCCTTAATCCACTACTTTAAGTACCTGCTTAATCTATTCCTGCTCCAGGCTACTAATTCCAAGCCTCATGCTACGTGTTACTATAGCTAAAGTAGACAATCAATGTTTATAGCTCCAGAGGAATTATAATTCTTTTGGGGTTTATTTCATTACTATTCATCCTCCAGTAAGTCAGTACTGTAACATATACATGTATATATATATATATATATATATATATATATATATATATATATATATAGTACGTTATCATTTTTTAATTGTGACTCTGGAAGACTAAAGAAATACAAGTCACTGAAAAGACCATTTGAAAAGTACTGTATAAAGAAAGCCAGAGTTTTTTTTTTAATTCCTGGGTAGTTGCCCAAATAGTTTATCAGTGACAGCACAACAAATGTCTGGATATCACTGACTGTGGTAGTCTTACATGCTGGTAATTAAAATTGAAAATAAACAGTATGGGCATTCGCACATGGTCTTATTATAAAATAAACCTCAGATTAATATGACCATTCAGGAGTGAAGACAGATGGATATAATATGGTTGTAGGTGGCTTAGGTAAGCAAGGCATAAAACATTGGCTCTGGGTACAGAAAACCTTCAAAGAACAAGTGTGAAATGGCAAACAGCTTATTAATATGTATAGTAAACAGAGTTGTCAGCATGTTAAGAAAGAATCTAAATTCATATCTTAAACCATTGAAAGTGTGTAGTGGAACTACTAGTAATATTGATGGGCCAACTTTTTTTGCAGTGACTTTATTGAGATGGTTGCAGAAATAGGGCCGGTTACGCTGCAAATGCCTACTCATGTGGATGCGCAAAGACATTGTTGTCAAACGATTTTTCAATCCACACTGGAGTTTCTCTTCAGGCTCAGCTCACATGTCTCGATATTCCTCTGCTATAACATGTACCTACTTTTTAGCCAGCTGCCTTAGGTCTTTTCCTTTAACCATCAATGGCGGCATGCACAGGGGCAAGAAGTACTGGCCAGTGGTTGTGAAAGAACTACAAATAGCTCTTCTGAGTTGCTGCAAATGAGGCTTCAGTGTGAATAGATGGTGCATGATTTTACACGAACAGAGTCCAGTGTGGCTTTCTGAGCCTTTAGTATTTGTAACCTATAGATTACATTCCCCAAAAATGGAGTCAGACATCCTGTGACTAATTGCCACACACTTCCATGGAGATGAAATAGCAGAATTCTGGCTGCTTGATTGCTCATATAGCTGGGCATGCCATCTGTGGCTTCACTTGTTGAACCAGGTCCACCTCTCTGCATAAATAAGATGTTTTAGTAATGATTAAAGTATTGGCTACTTTATATGAACATTATTTAACAACAAAATACTAGCAGTGTGCTTTGGAATACCGGGAGGCTGCTCATAAGTCACATACAGGTTTGCGCACCAACCTTGGTAATTTCTTGGCAAGATTAATACATCTTACATAATCTCAAAGCATGTAACAAAAAAAGAGCACTATACAGAATCAAATGTGGATTCAAACCCTTCATTACTTAAGTCATAACTTCAGAACTGCTTCATGACACCCCACATATTAATTCTCTCTCACACACACACACACACACACACACACACACACACACACACACACACACACACACACACACACACACACACACACACACACACACACACCTGCCTACCCCTGATGAATGTGCAGCTGCCAAGACACTGGTCATCAGTAACTGGCCAGTACATTTTACTAGGTTTTGTGTCCCAGTGATGCACTGGCTCTCTCCAGGACCAGTAACTGTAAGGGAAGCAGTCTAGGATGGATAGTTCAAGTCCAAGTTTTTATTATGGTGTTTGTTTTTCTAAGCACTTCCACAAAAAACAAACTCAAATAATGAATAAAGGCAGACTATAGTAATACTTAATAACTAGCTGATAAAATGAAGCAAATTTGCAAAGGAAAATTTACTTGGAAATATAGTTACATAAAGCAACAAATAACAGGCAGCAACATAAATGTAACAAACTATATACATTTGCAGAGTTAAAACTTACAAGATGCCAGTCTTTAGCCAGTTTTCAGTTGACCTGTATTTTAGGACATAATGATTGTTCAAGAAGCCAAACAGTGTAGATGTAAAAAAAAAAAAAAAGTACTTAAATGTTACAAAGGCAAGTCAGTTGTAAAAGTTTAAAGCAAAGTTCAAATACTCTGAACAAAGTGAATCTGCTTAGGCTGAACGCTTATCCAATTCGCTTTATTAAAATAAAATGAAGCGTTTGAAATTTAAAATACGCTTTTCGTCCTAAAACAATATTCAGACTTCTTCAGACTAACTGACAAACATTTGCTGTGCAGGCACAATGAACAGAGGGGTAGGGAAGGTACAATAGCTACAGGATGAAATTAATATGTCGGGTAGCCCGACTCACATTAATTTCATCCTGTAGCTATTGTACCTTCCCTACCCCTCTGTTCATTGTGCCTGCACAGCAAATGTTTGTCAGTTAGTCTGAAGAAGTCCGAATATTGTTTTAGGACGAAAAGCGTATTTTAAATTTCAAACGCTTCATTTTATTTTAATAAAGCGAATTGGATAAGCGTTCAGCCTAAGCGGATTCACTTTGTTCAACGTTCGTGTTTTTTGTAGCAGTTGGATTAAAGTTCAAATACTCCTCAAACTGTCATTTGCAACACAAAGAAACTTAGGCAAAATTTAGATAATAAAAAGAACACTATGGCTCATAAACTTACAAATGCTGCCAATAATAATGTGAAAACAGTTACTCGTTGCAAAAGTAAATGTCCATGCTGCTATTGTTCCAAATTCTACTGCATGTTGGCATCCATCAGGACTTCAAAACAAACATTTACTAGGAACTCCAAATCACCAAAAAATGCCAAGAACTCCAAATAATGTTTGCCAAATTCCAACCATGTCCTGACTAATAGTTATCATGAAGAGCCCACCAACAGAAGCCAAACAGCAAATAAATTACACATATTGTATTACAGCAGCAACAAGCACTGATGCAAATATTAAAACAAATGTCCAAGGGAATAATCCATGCAAATATATGTTAAAATAAACAAACAAATGTAGCAGTACTCGTTCGGCTAGTAACCACCAGTTGCCATTCTCAGGAGCCTTACTACATCACCTTAAAGGACAGAGTTATTGGTTAACTGGATTTTGCTGTGAAGCTACACCCCATCCACTTGGATGAATTTGTACTGCAACTTCTTATTACAGGTGGAGGATTGGACAGGCTTACTGCAGTGTTTACATTCAACCAGCAGCCATCTGAACAGTTGGGCAGAATAGATTGCTGGTATGCCTTCAATGAGAGTGTATTACTGTATCTTCCACATGGCCACACCAAAACAGAAATGTACTGAACCACAGAGTAAGCATTTTAGTACTTAGTCTTCTGACTTTCTTTTTGTGATTGACTGTGGGAGACCAGGCAGAGCCACATACACATATATGGCAGTAGTTGATGTTAATCCTGTGGTGAGTGTGATGGACTTGCTGTTGGTACTTCTGAGGTTACAATAAGTCGGGAGAACGAGTGACAGATTTACACTAATTATCAGTAAATTGTGTTAATTACCTATGATAGCACACCTGAAAACTAGAGCTTCTTTGTTTAAAACCAGAATGCCACAGTAATGAGTACAATTCTTTGCAATAAAAAACACAGAGTGGTGAAGGTGTGTGTGTGTGTGTGTGTGTCAAGATAGCTGCATTGATTTAGAAACTCCTGTGCTAATATTTTGTAATAAATTAACCTATTTATTCAATGATATAAAGACATTTGGAAGTCTGATCATTTTTTCTGTAGAGGCACAGAAATCTTATGGATAGATTGCTTGGTGTGGTATTACAGCAACATCATGCCAGAAGTAAGATTGTACTGCTTATGATTCAAGTGATCTTGATAGAAATTAGTCACTGAATACATGAAAAGTGGTATGATGAGAAAACTCATATATCAGGAACAAAATAAAACTGTTTTCCATTATCATGTTTTATTGACACTGCACTCTCTTCTGCACACTGTTGCCTTTGGAGATCTAATCAAGTGAATGTCACACAGAGCACACTAGTACATTTATTAGACAAACTGGCAGGGTTTACACTGCTCTGGGATAATCTAGTGTGACTCATAAGTACATTAAATGGTAGAGATAAAAGATAATAAAACCTGAACAAGGTCCTCTGGGATACAGAAAGAAAGAATGAAAAAAAAGGGCAACTGAATGTCATCTGGAGGGTGCAGTCTGGTCTCTTTCCATTGCTAATCAGCCCTGCACATAGAGTACACAAAAGATATCCATGCTGTCAGTTACCCTCATGCCTCTGGGAACATAAAACAGATGTATAACTTGCTTTTCAGTCCTTCCTGCTAATTAAGAGCAAAACTTCCAACTTTTCCCAGTAGATCATGTAAAAGTGTAGCGGTATGTTTGAGAGAAATTGTTAGGTTTCTTAGTCTGATTCCCTTACAGTATTACAGAATTTCATTTCTGACAAGAGAGTCAAGTGTGAGAAGGGCAGGTCTTGGTATAGCTGGCATTACAGATGTGTAATTACCAAGTATATGGCACCTGCATTTTTTTCAGAGTCTAGGAAAGAGATGAGAATATGCTACCTTGTACCACCACTCACTCACACACACACACACACACACACACACACACACACACACACACACACACACACACACACACACACACACACACACACACACACACACACACACACACACACACACACACACACACACACTGTCATGCTTTAATCTGCATATAGTCCATTTAGTATGAGATTATTTATTTATTTGCTTTATTTACCAGGAATATCTGACCGGACAGGAGTCCCTTTTCACTGAGGCCTAGGAAGAAAAGTTCTTTAAAAGTTAAAAATATAAAACGAAAGACATGAATGTGAAGCATTTTTCCCCTGGGCCTCTGCTGAAAATTGGCTTTGTTCCAAGTTGGACTTTCCTGGTAAACAAATGTTAAATAAATAAATAAAGATGATGACAAAATATTACAAATTCTTAATAATAATGCTTACTTGTTAACAAGGTAGGCCCAGTGGACACATAGTCCCTTTTCAAGGGTAACATGGGAGTAATGGCTGGTTACAGTAAGTGGCTTTTTCAAGGTCACAAAGTAGAGTAGACAGATGAGAGTTGAGAGAATCAAACTTTGTAGCATAGCCTACAGCCTTAATGCTTTTCACCAACTGCCAGACAACATTAATAATATTAAGTCAATAACAAAAACATTACATATTCAATGTAGGTTCATACTAGACTAACTGCCCTTATGGGCCATTTTTTAAGTCTAGCCAATTACCCCAAGTAAGAATCAAACCCTGCACCTTGTGTCTGTAAGGTAAACACCTTAACAATTAAGCCAATCTCCACCCCAATGATAAAGCATATATATATAATTTTATAGCATAGTAGACCACACACGTAGCTCTGGTGTAAATATTACAATCTATATTGGAGCAAAAACATATTCTTATGCCTTTATTTGTATGTAGTGGAAATAATGTGTAGTTTTAGTTTTCTGCTAATGTGAAAGGTCAGATTTCAGCTCTGCTTGACAAAGGCAACTTGCTGTAAACTACAACAAAGTGATAATTTGTCAGACAAATAAAAAGAGTGAGACTCTTTACTGCATAGCTTTTTATGTCTTTTTTGCCACTACTGCCTGCAGATCATTATCCCCCTCTGAACCAATTAGCCTATTCATCCCCCATCACCAGAAGTTGAGGGTCATTTGGGAGGGACCATCATTTAGATGCTCATCAGAGATGGTTTGGTTTTTGTTCATACAGGGTCCATAAGCCCAAATGTGCATTTCTTGAACAATCTCAGAATTTAGTGTCCTATGTGTGTGTGCTTATGAGGACATGCCATATACTTCTATGGCTGGCTTATCCTTTCAGGGCTACTCATCCCCCACTGAAAGGCAGCACTCCTGGAAAATTTCAGATTGTTATCTGTGATTTTTGTGGAAAGCAGTCCAGAAATGCACCTCTTCTTCCTCCCTAAAAAAGCACCACTTACAACAGGGCTCTAGTTTGTGCTGTTTGTTTAGGTGGCGCCTTCTTTGTCCTCTTAATCCTTTACACTCATCCATCACCTTCAAAGCCCATTTCAGTCTCTGGTGAGTAAAGTTGCAAGCCCTACATCCTTTAGCTGTACTTCAGTCCCTGAATCTAAGGATTTTTTTGCAACAAAGATGCTGATTTGATTTTTAGAGACAAGTAGTTAAAACTAGGGATGCTGATATTAAGTGTGTGAATTTTGGCTACATGGTTCTCTGATAATCAGTGTACAGTCATGATCATGTTTTTGGACTATATGTCTCTTTGTGGCACATGAATATTTTTACTCCCTGAAAATGTGAAGTAATAGTTGAGGAGGTAATGTGGAAGCACGTAATATGGAAGCACAAGTCCTTAGGATAAGCTAATGTGTTACTACGATGAGCCCCTGACATTGGAGCTGTAGGATTCTGTGGTCTATATTACTTACCCTTACATTCTAAATTAGTTAGTGGTTAGTTCAAAGATGATGTTGCAGCATACAGGCATACACCCACACTCATACAAATGTGTGTGTATGTGTGTGCACGCATGTATGTATGGTGGTCTGGAGTGTAGTAATATCTGGTACTATGGATTTTGGGAACATATTTCATGGTGAATGCAACCACCAGTCTTGAACCAAGTTCCCATGCTCCTCAGTGCAGAATATTACATTTACTATAACAAAGACCCCTTATGTTCCATTTAGCTGTATTTTATTGTATTATTTATTTTTATTTGTTTTAGTTTGCATTTTTTGTTGTATGGAGTTAAGGTTTGCACTTGTTAATTGGCCGAGATATACTTTGGGGTGTTTATATTTAGTTTGATATTTGTATTGCATTTTCCCCATTGTAGTCTATGGGAAATTAGATCTTAGTCTCCACTGAAAAGAGGCTGCAAGCATAGTTAGGCTAACCTGGTCAACAAAAAGATAAATAATACATAAATAAATACATACATACATAAATAAATAAATAGCTTGTTTACTTTTATAAGAATAATGTAATCAGTCTATAAATGTTTTTAATGGTTTAATCAACCTTTAGAATTGTTTTAAATATTTGCACAATCCAGGGATAGAAACTGTGTACACAATAACAAATATAAATGGTATCAAGTAGAATGCTACAGTGCTCTGCCTTCACTGCCCAAGTTTCTACATAACACACAAGCACTGGTTGCACCACTGTTTTGTACACCTTAAATTTCAGCTTCTTTGTCATTCTTCTGTTATACACTACCTCTGACGCTCTGTGTCAATAAGCTGCAGCCCCTCTAATTCTTGCTTTGACCTCCTCATTCAGATTTCCGTTCTCAGTCATCCCTCCCATATACTCGAAGCTGCTAACCTGTACTTCTATTTTCCCCTTCTACCTCAGTTTTCAGCTTCTTCTGATTTCCCCCATTTGCTGCTATGACAACTGTCTTTTTTGTACTTAGATACATCCCGTGTGCTTTAAGTTTGCCATTCCATTCTGTATCATTTGTTGAAGTTCTTGTCCAGAGTTGGCTTGTAATGCCACATCATCTGCTTATAGCAGCTTTGCTAATCTGTCCCCACTGTTCTGTTTGCTAATGTAATCCATCACCAGCGTGAACCTCAGTGGGCTTAGAGCTGATGTCTGATGTGCACTCACTCCCACTGGGAACCCCGTGTAAGTGCAAAACACTAGAATGCTTATTCTCCAGTCATCTGGGGTATGTCTTTCTTTCCACATGGCTATGGGTACCAACTGGAGCCATTTCTCCCCTAACTCACCCAACATCTTGATCATATCTGCAGTGACTTCATCTGAGCTTGTTGCTTTCCCTGGCTTCATTTTCCTTAGTGCTGTTCTTACTTCTTCTAGGCTGGGCTTTTTCATTTTTGGCTGTCTGAGGCAATATAGCTTCATTTAAAATTTTGTAAAACTACACAGGCTAAACTATTTATCAGTAAGCATAAGACCATTCCTACACTGCCCAAGGATACCAGGTGCTAAGACAAAGTCAGCAGAAGAGATACAACCTATTTGACTTTCCATAAACCCAGTGCTTTAAGTAATAGATGGTAAAGTGCACAGGGAATGTAAATGAAACTAAATAGCTTAATTTAATTTAAATTTTGGAAAAGTACACAGGCAATACTATTTGTAGGGACTAAGTAGGTTAATTTTAGTTTGTGGAATGTTGCAGAGGCTAAACTGATTTATGGAGTAGGTAGTTTTGTAAGGGAAGTACACTGGAATGTGTATTTATGTTTAGTAAATGAAGAAAGAGAACGGGGGTGGCTTCAGAACAGTAGACTAGAGCAGATTGCTTTAATAAATGCAGCTACCCAGGTTCCGGTGTTGTTCCAGTCCAATGAACAGTGCTAACTAGCAGTAGGAGCACTGATCTGATTTCTCAACCAGAGGGGATTAGCTAATCTCTGTTAATAGTGAAACAGTAGCTAAAGGCATTGAATATTGACACATAGCACCTGTGTCTATACAGTGCACTTTGCAAGACAGCTGTTTGCCGCACAGCTCTGCAAAGGAATGTCAAATTTAGAACAGGTGTTAAAACAATTAACAAGGATTCAGAAAAAAAGTTCTCAGAACTCAGACAAACTTGTAAATCTGAATATAAATCCTTATGCTGTGTGGTAGATAGCTAACTGGTTATCTGACAGAGCCTATGTGTTTAGAATTTCAGGTGCCACTTGTGAAGGCAAATAGTTTACAATTGCTGTACCACAGGGTTCAAAGTTCAGTCCTCTGCTATGCAATATCTATTGTTCAGACCTTAGCACCATTACATCTGGTTTATGGTTATCTAATGTACAACTGACTGTAATTCTGGGTTCTTTGATCTTTCAAAATTGGTGCAATGACAGTGGTCTCAAATCAACTGTGAAACACTGTAGAAGAGTTCATTTTGTTAAAACACGTCCACATCTTGTCATATAAGTGACACGCCTTTACAGTTAGACATTTTCGTAAGGGATCTCGGCATTGTAGCTGATAATTCCTTGCATTTAAACTGTCATGTCTCTGCAGTAGTTCAGAAAGCCTTCTATCTGGCTCTTATACCTTCCAAAGGCATCTCCTCTCAGTTCAAATTAGTTAATTTCTTTTTATTAATATCTCATCAGAATCATCATTATAATACCCCTTTTGGTATATATTTGTTTAACTATATCACTCATTGTGAGAAACCTCGGACATTCCTAACTGAAAAGATCAATGGCCTCAGAAATCTTATTTATCAAAACAGACTGGCAGACTTCTCCCTCTACTCTTCTGTGGGGATCTGTGTCTAGCCTTTAAAGCCATCAAAGACCTTACCCTCCTTGCCCTGCTATTCCTTCACAGAATGAGGAGCTAAACCTGAAGCACCAGATAATTAAGACATGCTGGTTTGATAGATTCGTATCCCAATCTATCTTCTACCGCTAGAATAAACATTCACTACATCTCAGGTAGCGTCATAGCCTTGCTACTTTCCAGGTAAACCTAACTAATTTGAGGGAAAGTCTCAAATTCTCCCCCATTTTATCTGTTGTTGTCCTCACTGAGGATGGAGGGAATTTTTAAAAATTGATTATTAGATAAACTTATTATGGTCTGCAGAACAATTGCTCAATATTTAGCTATGAAGCTATGAATTCATAAAAAAAAAAGAAAAAAGATAAATCAGTCTTTTTCCCCTCTTTCTCCTTTTACTGAATTTTACATCATTAAAATAATTGCTCATTCCCTCCAGTACAGCTCTTTTGATTGTGCACCTTTAACTCCTAGTGGGCGTGGCTTAAGCCTTTAAAAACTAAAGTTATCACCTTACAATTCTAACAAATACTCATTGACATAGGTCAAATATCAATACAATTTTGTTTGCCATCATGTATGCTTCAAGATAAAATATTCTGATACCTTGTACAGGGCATGGTTTTGGAATTATTAATGCAAATATGAACAAGCAATATTTCACACCTAGAGGAGCAGTAGGAGGTAACTGCAGATGCACCTGGAGGCGTCACTCGGCTGTAATGAGTAATGATAGTAATAATGTGTTTTAAAATGTATTCATGTTTTACACCAGTTAAAAAAATAAGGAAAGATTGGGTTAAAAATGTATTTAGGTAGAAAGCGATATTATTTTTGATTTCTCAGTTAAGAAATTTACTTCTGTGATTAATAAAATGTCTCATGGTTATTTATTAGTTACTTTTGAAGGCTGTTATGAATAAATTCCATTAAATGGGAACATGCTTGTGCTGTCTTTAAAAATTCTGAAACTAGTCATCCAGCCACTGTCTTTTACCAATGTGAGTGATTCACAACTTGGTCAGGAAGAAGGACGTATGTGATTATACAGCTTCCAGTCTAGAATGAGAATGCTGTTGACCAACCCACAGTGAGGAGATGGAAGAACAGTGCAGGAGCTCTAGGGGGCAATATGTCCTCCGTGCGATCCAGGAATAAGCTGCAGGGACGTGCACGGGCGCTCCTGTACTATTCTGTACGGACGCAGCTCCTGTACGCAAATTACCCCATTTGCAGGAGAAAACCATGCAAATGAGGTGAATTTGCAATCCAGGAAGCTGTCAGCCGGCTGTGCAGGACTAGTGTAGTGTGCAGAAATGTACTTGGTTAGTAACGAAGTACATTTTTGCAAACTACAAAATGGAGCCATGACAGCTCCAAATAAAGTGTGTATATTATGGGAAACCATGCCAATGGCCAAATATATGGCCATTGGAATGGAAAACAGTTTCAAAAATAAAAAAAATAACTTTTATTTTTTTTAGCCGATTTCAGCTGTTTAAGTGCAGGGCAGCTGCGCACAAATGGGATCGGGCTGAAAATATAAAAAATAACCTGAAATAAGCATTCTAATCAAAATCACTATTTTGCCATTATACTCAATGGCAGGCAGAAGACAACATGGCCAGTGAATAGTGGTTGCTAAGGGGGTTGCTCAGTGTGGGACCTGTAACTATGCATTAGCAGGCAATCCTATGCAAATGAGGGGAATGATACTGAATCCCAGATTTCTCCTCAATGCTAATCAGCACCCAACAGTGTAAGTGCAGGAATAGCATGGTTCAAGCCTAAGAGTTAGCTGACATTATAGGGGGGTGTGTCAGGCATACTGTAAGCGGATTGGAGCCCTGTGGCTCAGGTTTGCCCTTAGGCAGAGCTAAGCAAGGGGGTGTGTCTGAGGCTACCTAGCACTCTTTACATTTACTAAGTGGGTGTGCGCACCGCACACCGGGTTTTAAAGGAAAAAAAAATAAACCAGGAAATAGCAGCTCTGTGCATATTTGAGCACTGTGCTTGTGCGGTACACACCTGGGCTTAAACAGGAAGGCAATGGGAAGGGAAAACAGTAGTAGGAAGGTAATCAAGGAGAACTAGCATAGCTGGCAGGTGAAATGTATAAGTATCAGACAATTACACAGGCAGCAGCCCAGCACAGAATTCTACTATAAAGTATGCAAACAACTTTCCCTGTTTTTCCCACATACTCTACACCACTGGTGTATAAAAGTGGGGAAATTTTAACAACCAAAAACAACAAAATGATAGGGGCTGCAGTAGCTATCATACATCAACATGTGGAAGAGGCTGAGGGTGGTGAGTATGAGAATGCTGTCAACCAACCCACAGTGAGGAGATGGAGAAGAGTGTACAGATCCAGAGTAACCTACCAGGGGGCTACATGAGCTGGAGATAGTGGAGCGCTATAGGGTGGATAGGGGCCTCCTACAGCAAATTGTTGAGCTGTGCTGGCCACACCTGACACACAGAACTAACAGAGGGGAACCCATTGCAGTGGATACCAAGATATGCATAGGCCTAAGAATACTAGCCACGGGTACCTCTCAAAGGCCAACTGGGTATATCATGGGGATCTCACAGGCATCAGCATCCAGTGTACTCCACCTGTTCCTGAATACCATGTCAGCACATGCCAGCAAGCACGTATATTTCCCCAAGACTGGTGAGGCATTGGCCAGCAATATGCATCTCTTCCACCAAATAGCAGAATACCCTGAGGTAGTGGGTGCTACAGACTGCATGCACATATGCATCAAAGCACCACCCTGTGAGCAGGGTAGGGTCTACATCAACTGCAAGGGCTTCCACTCCATCAACTGCCAGGTCATGTGCGATGCCCAGGGCATTATAATGAATGTGTGTGCTGGCTGCCCTGGAAGCTATCACGACTCTCCCATCTGGCAACTGATGCAGCTGTATCAGAGATTTGCCAGTGAGGACATCCCTAATGGTCACCTAGTGGAGTATGCTGGTTATACACTGGAGCCATGGCTGATGACACCCATCAGAAATACACACACACCTGAACAAGAACTCCATAATGAGGCACAGACCAAAATTATAATAGAGTGTGTATTTGGGATGTTCAAGTCACGGTTCTGGTGCCTGGACACATCTGGTGGAGCCATGCAGTACTCACCAGCTACATGTACTCAAATTGTCATTGTATGTGCCATGCTACATAATATGATCCTGCGGAAACATCTGCAGCAGGAACAGCATGGGGGAGAGCCACACATCCCCCCACCATTGCCAAGGCCTGCACAGGCACAGAGTGACTCAGAGGAGGAACAACCTGAGCCTGCTCCAATAGGCAGAAGGAACTGTGCCCAGTATGCCTCGGCCTTGGCAAAGAGGCAACACATAGCACATACACTGACACAGTAGGGACACAATGACACCTCTCTCTGACTCGTACATACAGTAAAAGGGATGCCAACCATGGCATTACCTGTGCTCAACCATGTATAGGGAGTTTACTATGTGCATCCAACATAGGCAGCCCTCCAGCACCATTCTCAATACTGGCACAGCCACAAGGTAAGTCACTCTTCCTACCAATTGCCGAATGGATCAGTATGTGTTGTTACTTGTATCTATGGTATGGATGTGAGCATGCAAGGGAATTGGGTGGCTGAAAGGGATGCCAGCAGATAGTAGACACCTATAGTGGCAGCATGAGATCTGTAACAAATGCTGGTGTCACCATAGTAGCCAGTACTACACATGGTGACAAAACCCACTGCAGGAAATGTGCTGGGCCACATGTGTGTCCATATGACACACACATGCCAGTCAGGGAGGCTCACATACCCAACAACAGTCTCAGCCAGCAGGACAGGTGTAGACAAACACAAACAAAGGTTGTGCTAAGGCCTCTGAATGATGGCTATGGGTAACCCCTCCCCAGGCCTACACAGACAGACTACAACAGGTCAGGCAGTGGGATGTTAGTTCTGAAGGGTAAGAAGTCAGAAACTGATATGTAGATCAATCAAACCTAAGACCTGTAGTACACTGATATGCCTCTAGGCAGCATGATAGGTTAGACTACAGAATGAAATAGAGTACCTGACATACCAGTACAGTCATAGCAAATGTGTACAAGTGTCAAGTGTGCTCCCCCATTCCTATGTAGAAATGTAGTACCAGTCATGTGTGCCCCCCCCCAATCCTATGTAGAAATGTAGTAACAGTCAGGTGTACCCCCCCACTATTCCTATGTAGAACAGTAGCAACAGACTGATGTGCCTCCCCCCAATCTGATGTAGACATGTAGTAACAGTCAGGTGTGCCCCCCCCAGTCATATGTAGACATGTAGTAACAGTCAGGTGTGCCCCCCTTCCTTTGTAGACACATAGTGACACACAAGTGTGCCCCTCACAATCCTATGTAGAAATGTAGTAACAGTCAGGTGTGCCCACCCCCGGTCCTATGTAGACATGTAGTAACACACAGGTGACCCCCCCAATCCTATGTAGAAATGTAGTAACAGTAAGGTGTGCCCCCCCCATTACTATGTAGACATGTAGAAACAGTCTGGTGTGCCCCCCCAATCCAATGTAGACACGCAGAAACAGTCAGGTGTGCCCCCCCCAATCCTATGTAGCAATGTAGTGACATGTATGTGTAGGTATAATACCAGTGGAGCACAGATTACCTGAGGTGGCCAAGGTAGCAGGATAGATTGTAGCATTTGTACAATATGCAAGTATGCATGTGTTAGGTTGGTGTGTGTTTCATATTGTGTGAGAGTGGTCAGTATGTATGCATGGTGAGGTTTGTCCTGGTGGCCATTGCCGCAGTACTGCTGATGAAAGGGCCAAGTCCTCACAACTGCAGTGCTAAGCACAATGCTCCCCAGTATAACACATTCTAGCAGTAAGCCATTGTAAATGTATGGAGGTAATATGTGTCACCATCTGAAAGATGGACATGGCATGACTGTTGGGCCAAATATTCAAGCACTACACAGGGGAAAGTACCCCAGACAGTGTATAATATGTAACCGTTAAATGGACACACCCTTTTGCAGGTTTGCAGCACATTATCTGTGCTTGTAGTAGGGAATACCAATGTCATCTGGCCAAACACTTGCAGACCACAAAGGTCATAGGAATTATGTATTGAGAAACAGCTGATGTCCCTGCACAAGCCAGCATAAGTGGAATGCCCCATGCATATATGTGAGTCAGATGCAAGTAGTGTCCATAGCACACATGCACCCAGCTCACCCAACCACCCACAGGTACCTCTCTGGTCTTATCCCTGCTGTTGGGAATGGGTGCAATATGACCCCCACCTGTGTATGGCAATAGTGAAAGAATGCAGCATGCAGTGCAGGTGTCTCATGCAGGTGTGTCCCTAGCTGTAAGCAGCACCCTGCCAGCATCCACACCACTGGATCAATACTGACAGAAAGTATTGGCATGAACACCTAGCACACCTACCCTGTCACCCCAGGGGAATATACTGTATTGCAGTCTGAGACTGTAGGACTGACAGAATGCAACAGCCTGCTACAGGTGGCCTACATCACTACCAAATGGCCTACAGTCCTCTGCCAAAGGCCTGTGTCCCACCCGTACTGCCAATGTATGTTATGTCATGGACTCCCAAATAACAACATAACAAAGCCAACAGAACCTATATGTAAGGCCATGTGGACAAACCACAGTAACATATCCACCATGTCCCATTACATGAACTGTGGACCAACACCAATATACTGCTGTGATGAGGTGATAACTATAGGGAAGGTATCAGAGAATGTTTGCATAATGTATGTAAGAGGATAGAATAATAGAAGGGGGGAGCATGGGCAGCATGGAGTGTGCAAAGTCCAAAACACAGCCGTGTGCACACACTATCCCTGGCTGCAAACACAAGAATGGGTGGCTACAAACCTGCTCATAAACCACAGTAGGGGTAATGTCCTGATTTATGACACCTGCCACTGGGTAACCTGTGTAAATCTGTATAGCTGTGAGGTATTGCCACAGCAAGATAAGGCCATACTGTCATGTCGATGGATGTACAAGTATGGGATCCTCTGCCACCACTATACCAAGGTGCTGAACCAGTTACACAGACCCAACAGCAAGTGTCTGCAGCTTCCCCTCCAGAATGGCATTAGTTTGCAGGAATATGTAGGTGTTTGACCACAGTACTGGACACAGCTGCTTTCACCCTGTGTTCCCCAGGACATCACTGTGAGCAAAAATGTCTTCCTGACAGTACGTGATAACATAAAACATCACAGTGTATAACAGTACATATGTCTGAATATCTCTCCTAACACAGGACCATGTAGCAGAAGCAGCACAGACACAATTACCTACAGTATCCACTATCCCTTGCCCCGTCTGACCTCATATTGTCAACTGATCTACAGATATCCTGCAGAAACAGTTTGCTTGCTGTAGGTATAGAACACAAACGTCTGCACTGGAATACAATCTACCTAGAATGGATTCACACATTCAATACAGAAGGCCATACTGGGCATGATCCCACACTTAGAGAAATGAAGGCAATGTCAGAGAACAAAATACTGAAAGGTTATACTGGGCATGCTCACACACTTAAAGAAATGAAGCCCATGTCTGGCAACAGCAGTGGACTATACATATCTGGCAGTTTCAGATGTTAGTGCATACACTCCTCAGTATGCACCAGTCATGCTTTGCACACACATTGGAAAGGAATACACACTATAATATGCCAAAAGTACACATACATAGATGTGTGGAAGAGAGTGACATTGACAAAGAGCCTTCCATCATGAGGTCTGTCCCACTCAGCACACAGCCAAATGGCTACAACCACATGATGGGTAAATGTCACTCACTGTAGACATTTGTCTCTGGAATCCCTCAGCATTATAGACTTTGTGATGCTAGTGCTAACTTTGCAACATGACTATACAAGGCAGTAGTCATCTAGCAGTTGTATACATGTACGTGAGGAATATAAACCTGTGTGTGCCTGAGTGTGGTGTGTCTGCCTCTAGATGAATGGGTTATGGCCCATGCCCACACACTGCCCTCCTCATTGCCCTACTATGGCAAGCCTGCTGATGTCAGTCACTTTTAAATACACCTTTGGGGAAAGAATAGCCCAGCAATCTCTGTGGCGTGTCCTGTAACTGTGTAATGCTGTAGTGAGATAAACTGTTTAGGCAGGAGTTCTAATCCCAGATGTGGCAACTGTGTGTGTTTGTCTGTGTATGAATCAATGCTTTTTAGGCTAGTCACACTCACTACAATTCAAATGCCCTAATTTGGAATTTCTGCTGATGTCATTCACTTTGAAATACACCTTTAGGAAAAACATAATCTAGTAATTTCTGTGGTGCTTCCTGTAACTGCTTAATGCAGTAATGTAATCCACAACTAGATAAGAGTTCTATTCCCAGAGATGGAAAGTGTGGCTGTTTGTGTAGAGAGCAATGCTTTTGAGGCCATTCACAGTCACTACAACCTCCAGTTCCCTTCTATGGCAAGCCTGCTATCATTCACTTTGAAATACACCTTTGGGGAAAAGTAGTCCAGTAATCTCTGTGGTGCGTCCTATAATGATGTAATGCTGTGGTGTGATATAACTAATTAGGTGAGAGTTCTAATCCCAGATGTGGCAACAGAGTGTCTGTCTGTGTAGGGATCAATGCTTTTTAGGCTAGTCACATTCACAACAATTTCAAATGCTCTACTTTGGCATGTCTGCTGATGTCATTCACCTTGAAATACACCTTTAGGGAAAGAGAAACCCAGTAACCCCTGTGGTGTGTCCTAGAACAGTGAAATGCTGTAGTATGATATGTTAGCTTGCTAGGGGTTTTATTCCCAAATGTGGCAAGTGTGTGTGTTTGTCTGTATAGGCAGCAATGCTTTTGAGGCCATTCACAGTCACTACAACCACCAGTGCCCTTCTTTGGCAAACCTGCTGATGTCATTCCCTTTGAAATACACCTTTGGGGAAAATGTAGCCCAGTAATCTCTGTGATGCATCCTATAATGGCGTAATGCTGCAGTGTAATGTAACTAATTAGGTGAGAGTTCTAATCCCATATGTGGCAACAGAGTGTTTTTATGTGTAGGGATCAGTGCCTTTTTAGGCTAGTCACACTCACTACAATTTCAAATGCCCTACTTTGGCATGCCTGTTGATGTCATTCACCTTGGAATACACGTTTAGGGAAGGAATATACAATAACCTCTGTGTTGTGACCTAGAACAGAGTAATGCAGTAGTGTGATATATTAGCTCAATAGGAGTTCTATCCTTAGACATGGCAAGTGTGTGTCATTTGTTTGTGTAGGGAACAATGCTTTTGAGGCCATTTGCAGTCAATGCAACCTCCATTGCCCTTCTTTGGCAAGCCTGCTGATGTCATTCACTTTGAAATACACCTTTGAGGAAAAAGCAGGGTAGTAATCTCTGTGGCATGTCCTATAACTGCATAATGCTGTAGTGTAGTAAACTAGGTAGGCATTCTGTTCCCAGACATGGCAAGTGTGGATGTTTGTCTGTGTAGGGAACACAGCTTTTGAGTCCATTCACAGTCGCTACAAACTGCAGTGCCCTTCTTTGGCAAGCCTGCTGATGTCTTTGAAATACACCTTTGGGAAAGAGAAAGCCAGTAATCTCTGTGACTCATTCTCTGACTGCTTAATGCTGTAGTGTGATAAACTAGTTAGGTAGGAGTCCTATTCCCAGACATGGTAAGTGTGTGTGTCAGTTTGTTTGTGTAAGAAGCAATGCTTTTGAGGCCATTCACAGTCACTACAACCTCCAGTGCCCTTTTTTGGCAAGCCTGCTGATGTCATTCATTTTGAAATGCACCTTTGGGGACAGAGTAGCCCAGTAATCTCTGTGGCGTGTCCTATAACCACATAATGCTGTAGTGTGATAAACTAGTAAGATAAGAGTTTCAATCCCAGATGTAGCAAGTGTGTGTGTGTGTGTGTGTGTGTGTGTGTGTGTGTGTGTGTGTGTGTGTGTGTGTGTGTGTGTGTGTGTGTGTGTTTGTCTAGGAATCAATGTTTTTAGGCTAGTCAAACTCACTACAATTTCAAATGCCCTACTTTGGCATGCCTGCTGATGTCATTCACCTTAAAATACACCTTTGGGAAAATGTCACCCAGTAATCTCTGTGGTGCATCCTAGAACAGCGTGATGCTGTAGTGTGACATGGTAGTTCAGTAGGGGTTCTATTCCCTGACATGGCAAGTGTGAATGTTTGTGTGTGATTGTTTGTTTGTTTGTGTAGGGAGCAATGCTTTTTAGGCCATTCACAGTCACTACAACCTCCATTGCCCTTCTTTGGCAAGCCTGCTGATGTCAGTCCCTTTGAAATACACCTTTGGAGAAAAAGTAGTCCAGTAATCTCCATGGTGCGTCCTATGACTGTGTAATGCTGTAGTATGGTAAACTAGTTAGGTAGGAATTCTATTCCCAGATATGGCAAGTGTGGATGTTTGTTTGTCTGTGTAGGGAGCAATGCTTTTGAGGCAATTCACAGTCACTACAACCTCCACTGCCCTTCTTTGAAAAGCCTGCTGATGTCAGTCCCTTTGATAAACACCTTTGGGGAAAGAGTAGCCCAGTAATGTCCATGGCATGTCCTATGACTGCATAATGCTGTAGTGTGATAAACTAGTTAGGTAGGAGTTCTATTCCCAGACATGGCAAGTGGGGATGCTTGTTTTCCTGTGTAGGAAGCAATACTTTTGAGGCCATTCACAGTCACTACAACCTCCATTGCCCTTCTTTGACAAACCTGCTGATGTCATTCCCTTTTAAATACACCTTTGGTGAAGAAGTAGTCCAGTAATCTCTGTGGCATGCCCTATAACTGCGTAATGCGTAGTGTGATGACCTAGTTCAGTAGGAGTTCTATTCCCACACATGGCAAGTGTGGATGTTTGGTTGTCTGTGTAGGGAGCAATGCTTTTGAGGCCATTCACAAGTCACTACAACCTCCATTGCCCTTCTTTGGCAAGTCTGCTGATGTCATTTGTTTTGAAATACACCTTTGGGGAAAAAGTAGTCCAGTAATCTGCATGGTGCGTCCTGTAACTGTTTAATGCTGTAGTGTGATAAAAGAGTTAGGGAGGAGTTCTAATCACTAACAGGGCAGCTGTAAGACTTGGTGTGTGTGTCTATGTTTGACATCCGCATCGTATGGGAGTGTGTAACAACTGGACTCACTGTGGAATGGGTTTTGCAAATTTCTTATATGGTAGGCCTATTATATGTCACAATGTCCACCTTACAAGGATAACAGATGTCAAATAGCTGAGAGGCTGGGGTTGCCAATCCATACCCATACATGTGACATCAAGGCTTGGCGAACAAATTAAGCAACCCTTATATTACCCAGAGAACACTCCCAACCCATGTCTCATACACAAACACACTTGCCTAGGCAACAACCTCTTTGTTGGTAGTACCATGCATATTGCTCACAGATAGTAACCATTGTGTGATTGCAGTGGACTACAGAGGGCATGGCACCCTGTCCCATCACTACAATAGGCACATAATTGCAGACAGTGTGCCTTCACTATGTTACTCACTGGATGCCTGCAACAAGTGTGGTGCCATCAAATTTGACCCACAAAGGAAATACCATGCCTTAAACACATGCCATGTATGGAGAGATGCCACTGACACCAGGGAATACCTGTATCATGCTATCAATGTAGGTGCAGGATCAACCTGGTGTCCATTACCAGTTCCCACCACATGAGGCCAGGACTGGTACATCTGATGATAATCTGTGTACACAACATGGGTCAGACACCCAGTTCCACATGTCATTGAACATGTATGTGGGACGTGTGCACATCCCAGACACCATCCATGTCATGAACTATAGAACACATACATGACAAGCATTGCACAGCACTGGCCACACACAATAGTAACCCAGATGACTAGATGGTGAATACAATACCCACCTGTGTAGGCCAATCCAGACACTACATCCCTGAGCCACACTGCAGACCATTGTCATGTGGCCTGATGCCAAGGTATACCCTTCACCTAGCCTTGTACAGCCTTCTGACACAGTCAACTACTACACACCTGTGAAGCAATGCACCCATGCATGTCAGTACAGGCACCCAGTGTCTGTGTGTGTGGAGTGTAGGTTCATAGGTGCATAGGTAGGTACTAGGCTATCTGCCCAAAGACCTTTATAAGCCTAGCCAGATGCTTTCAACCCCATTCGCACTCACTAAAACTCCCATTGGCCTACTGAAGTATGCTGTCTGATGTCAGACACCTTCACATACCCTTTGCACATATATCATCCGGATAACCCCTGTGGTGCATGTGATACCTATGTATTACTGTACTGTGGCAAACTAACTAGTTAGCAAGTCTATTCCTGACCCTGCCAACTGTGTTAATGAGTGTGAGTCCCTGAGTGTGTGGCTGTGTTGATATTGACACCTGTTCATGTGGACAGACACGTGTACTACACCTACCTTATTGCTCCTATATCATTATTGCAGATGTCACTCACCATCAGATATACCTTTGGACAGCTCTCCAACATGTAAGCTATGTGGTACATGCAATAAATGCATAGGCATATGATAGCAATACATAGTCAGTTAAGGATTTGAAACCCTGTACTGGTAGGTATGTGATGCAAACATGCTTAGATTTTACTTTCCCACCCCTTCCCTGACTTATTTTGTCTTTGTCTGTCTCACTCCCTCTCTGGTGGATGTGGAGAAGTACACCTGCTTTTCTTAGCAACAGCTTGTGTTTTGTAAGTAATGCTCATGATCAGCTGATGGCCTCTGCATAAATTACAGTTCCCCTATAGCTGATTGCATGTGAAACAGCTGTGGTAACATTCCCATAGCCAATTGCATGGAAACACACTCCAATATCTAGGAACATCATGTGGGTGCTGGGCCTTTTCATTCACTGTGAACAGGACCTCAATTTGATGTTTGGCAAACAACATCACAGATGGTATTGGGATTTACCTCTAACAACATACACTGCGGAGACAAGCCAACAGACAGGAGGGGGATGTGCCAGACATGACTACAGAATGTAAGTGTTGCTTAATGTAATGTTGGTTCAACAGGGTGTGTGTGGATATGGCTGGTCTACATTATTTAATACCTGTCATGACAGTGTTATGTGTTTGAGGAAACTCCCACCTGTAGGGTTATCTGCAGACTGGGCAATGTGCAGAGCCTTATGTTTCTTGTGTTACTCACAGAACACCTATCTTAGAACTGCAGAAGCATAGTCTGAGGATTGCAATCAGTACATGGTGACAGCCATGAGAATTACTAACTTCATATCCCTCATAGGACATATGTCACAACAAACCCTGGTATGACAGTAAATGTATGAGGTCATCACAGCAACATGCCAATATTGGCCCAGTGTTTGTGGCTCCAGCCACAAGTCTGTCAACTTTTGTACATATGTCATGCAGTAAGAGGTGCATATGTTCTGTACACCATTATTTATTGACATTATACCTGATAAGTCAGTGAGATATCAGACTGCTAGACATGTTATGTATAGTAGGGGTTATTTCTGAGGACATAACCTGGGCATTCTGCGGTTGTGTGTACACTACTGGGGTCTGTGTACTTATGGTAATTGTCAACAGTATGTGTATTGTGCATATGTATCTTGGGCTGTGCACAGACTGTGGTAGATGCCATTGTTCTTGGTCCTGTTCTACGTGATGTTACATACAGCTCCAGTGTATGGTACCCTATCAGCTCACATGTCTGTATGGCCAAACACACACGTGTCCCATACCACAGACAGGCATCGGACCACACCGTGTCATGACACAGTTTATGTAGGGTCAGTGTGTGAGTGGCACATATGAGGATGGTGTTTATCAGGCAGTTTATATAGTGTCATATTAAGCTTTTGTACCATATGTGGCTGTGGCTGTGTTCACATTGGTTGTAAGTATGCACTTTCTCACAGGTGTCTGTTACTCTCTGCTGTGACATACGTGTAGAGCCTGCTATATTTGCAGGTACATGTGTATTCCCCCATACAAAATGTAGTCCAGTGTTGTGGCAGTCTGCTGTAGTTTGCACAGTGCTTTGTGACATGCCTAGCAGCTTAGTGTAATTACCCAGTGTGCTGTTATGTCCAGTTATTTGCAAGACATACTGCTGCCAGGCCACCATAACTGTTCTGTATTTCTGACAAAGCAGTGGGATTCTGTACAGATGTATGTCACTAACTACTGGGTAGTATGTGGCCATGTGACCTCTGCACCACAGTGTATTATGTGTCAGGACAGACTGGTGCGTGTGAATGCATAAACTGTGTGGGCATATGTAGTCCAATATTTACATGATATACCCATGTACATGGCTGTTAACATCCACATTGTCAGGCGTGGTCCACATGTCTCACATTAAAGAGATCTGTGTACACCTCTGGACTGACCACAGAGTGCCAGACTGTGCACATATATTGGTCATACCTCTGCTGTACTCCACAGGATCATTACTGTGCTAGCAGTGGTACTGTACTATGATGTCTGTCAGTAGCCAATGGTGTACATGTCAAAAACAGATGTGACCTCCCACACACAACATGTCTGTTAAGACAGCCCCTGTTACAGTAGCAACAGTCTACATATATACCTGCAATACATACATGACATCCCCTTGCACTAAGAGGTTGGGACTATTGGTGCTGAGGTAGACTATGTTCTGGATATATATATATATATATATATATATATATATATATATATATATATATATATATATATATATATATATATATATATATATATATAAATATACATATACAAACTCAAATGTCTACATATATACAGCTATATATCTCTACACATATACAGATATATAGATATATATGCACATGTAGTTATGTATATGTATGTATATCTGATTATATATGTATACACATGTACTACATATATATTGACATAAATAGGTATATATGTACACATAGGATGTGCATACATATATATATATATATATATATATATATATATATATATATATATATATATATATATATATATATACATATATACACACACACACACACACACACACACATATATATATATATATATATATATATATATATATATATACACATACACACATATATATATATATATATATATATATATATATATATATATATATATATATGTATGTATCTAAAAATGGCCATATATACGATGCACTATACAGATGTGTAGAAATACATATATATGAATATATATGTGTATGTACATGTAGACATATATCTATATATGTATATGTATATATCCATATCCTTGTCATGTGTAAACATCACGGTTCGGTTGTGTATACCTTCCCAGAATTATCTCACTGTATGTATCTGATATGTGTATATTTAGATATAACAACATATGTGATGCAACAGTAATATCAACAAGTACTACACAATTATGGAAGTCAAAGCAATTGTTCAATACTATTCAATATGTGCACTGACAGATATATTGGAAAAACAACAACTGTATTCACAGCTGTCATGGCGTAGTGGTTAACTGTTGTGACTATAGTGTACAGGGTCCTGGGTTCAAGGGCTGTGTATTTTGTTGCTGGGCAGAACAAGAGCTGTTGGATACAGAGTGGTTAAGGCAGTTTTGATCAGCTTTAAGCACGTTTGCGTGGGATTGCGTGAAGCAAAGCGATGCTATGATACAGTTAAATGTACGGGAGCTTACACCATGTAGGCTTCGCTTACCAGTGCGCAAATGTGCTTAGCTGTAATATTGCAGCAATGCTGAAACCTGCTAAGCATGGCTCAGCCATGGTAATCAGTGCTCACATCCCAGTCTGATAATATAGCAGGGTAATGACATCTATAATAAGTTTATGTAATGCCATGTACATAGCATGTGTCTATGTGCTGTCATTACAGTAGCAAGGGGTGTGAGTGTCATGTCTGGGACACTCAAGTATATAAGACCTGTACAGCACTCTTATCCATGTGATTGTGTTACATTTAAGGGTAGTAACCCAGGTTATGTGCTGTCACACTGGCATGTAGTGTATCATGGCGGCACTACTGTTGACAGTGCTTTCCCAGGCAAGAGTAGATTGCTAAATGTAGTACTGACAACAAGCACCCCTGCAGTCATAGCTGGACTCTGAGGTCTCACTGTTGTGTTCCTGGTGTGTGAGCTGTGTCACAGTATATATCCCTTACTGGATAATGATCCGACATGTGGAAAGTAACTGTAGACTACTGTCTGTACAGCACATGTCAGTGAGGGCTTCCAACATGTAGTAGTGGCATACATATTGGTGTCAGACGTCTATCTGTTGACACATTCATCCTACTGCACAGCTACTTGCCAAGATGATGTCTGTCAGTCTCTGTACAGATGTGCAGATGGCAGGTATCCAGCTTGGATGCATACAGACAACCTATGCTTGACTGACACTGACATGTTTGCCCAGCTGTGTTATAACTGGCACATATAGGAGACACCACCCTGTACACACCACATGCCACGTGTACCTCCACTACACTACCACAGTTAACAGAACATGCTTGGGTGCAGGTCTCCATCACAAACACTAACCATGTGCTGTAATACATGTTGCATACATGTCAACTGAATCAGGAGTCACCCAGAGGATTGGCTGATGCATATCACTCTCAGCCTGAGGGTCACCACAGTGGTGTCTGTTGAAAGATTGCCTGCTGGCACATGACAGGTGGCATGATACCACTGTACACACATCCCCTACACTTCCCATCTCTCCATGGACAATAGCCAGGTACACACCTATGACCACCTGCAGCAATGTACCCCGGTACTGATAAACGTGTACATGTGCATTACTGAGGATAGCACTGTCTGTGTGTTAGTACACCTGAAGTTGGGAATACCATGAGGGCCTTTAGACCCACCACAGCCCCCTTTCCCATAGTAAGATGTGGCTGCTGCTGTACAGGACATTACATGTACCCTGTTATGCTCCTCTCCCTAATGGCTACACGCATCTTGCAGTACCAGTACAACAGTGTTGTACAAATGGGTCGATAGGCATGGGATACCCATTGAGTTCTGGCAAGTGTGTGTATGTGTGCATGTCTGTATATCTGTAGGGTACAGCATTCCAAGGCCACATACTCCTATTACAATATGCATCACCACACAGTAGTATTTATAGTGTTGTTGCTGCCCATAGGTGAGGCATGACAATGCAACACACTACTATGCATATGGCATGTGCATTAAATGCATATCCCTGTAGTACCACTGTTGGAATGTACAATGGGTTGTATCGCAGTCATGGGCAATGTGTGATGTTGGGTATGTCAGAGTGTCATCATGGGTTCCAGTGAGTACCATATCCACTGTGGGATGTGGGTGCTGTGTACACTGTCATTACACCATGGTACACCCGGTATATGTCCCATGTTCCACTGTATGGTGACCACTGTCACCATCAATCATACAGGTAACTGATACCACAATCCTGCCCAGTTATGCATGTGCTGTGTGCAGCCTACCTGTAACACATTGGACACACTGACAGGTTAGTTAGCACCGATAGGCTCAGGTCTCTCGGATGTGTTTCTGCCTATGTGTCTTTTAATGTGTATATGATGGTATGTCACACTATGTATTGTCTATATACAACCATTACATCCCCCATTACCATACTGTACATGTCTGGGGATGCTCTGCATGTAACATGTAACCTGGAACACACCTCACCCTAAACACTGTGTGGTGTCTGCAATGAATGTCATACACTTCAGTAGCACTACATACTAGGTAGGGGTCTAGTCCTAGTGTTGCCAAGTAAGAGTGTGCACATATGTGGATGCATCTACATCAGGTTGCTGATTATACATGCCCCAGTGTGTCACCTGTCCATGTCGCACAGGCAGTAACTGTTATACAAACCTGTGACGTGTTCAACTGTACCCAGGATATGTCACAGCCATGGTGTCACCACAGTGCCAAACCCCTTGTGGAATATGGCTACAGACCATCCTCCTGCTGACACATGGACACCTACAACACAAATGGATAACATTATGGAGACCACAATCACTCAGTGTTACTAACAGCTATAATGCATCATGGCTGGACAGCTGCACTACCTGACATTTATGCATTAAACATTACTCCTGACAACATGTTACACAGCAGTACATTGGTACATTGTAGTACAGTCACCATGTGCATCAGAACCATATTAGCCTGTCCCTGCATCAATGTTATGGATGACTGGGATGTGGCACAGGTATCATCATATGCACAGGGTGTGTTGTTGGTTTGCCAGAGACCGAGGGTGGGCCATATGTGTGATACCATGCGTGTGGGTGAGGGGTGTAAGTAGTTGAAATGGGCATGGTGATGTGGTGTGTGTAGGTAAGGCGTTGCCCTAGGTGTGTTTGTATAGTGTGTGGGTATGCAGGCACACAGTTCTGCCATGTGGCTGCCCTATACAGGTGTTTCTTGGACAGCTGCAGACCATACCTGGCAGGATGTACAGTTCACCACCTCCGGCCATGGACACACGGACTGTGCCTGCCAGGGGGTTCCATGGGCACGTCCAGGTACAGGCCTCAATGTGCTACTCTCCCCTGATGATGACAGATGTCCACTGGAACCAGGTCCCTCCTTGGACTGGCCAGGGCCACATGCACGTGGCCTGCTGTGGTGTGAACAGCGCACTGCTCCTGCAGTGCTGGGGCTGGTACTGCAACTACAGGAGTGCCTTGGTATCGTAGCATGTCCATGTCGACTGCCAGCTGTTGGTGTTGCTGGACTACGTCCACACGGCCATCGCCCCACTCCCACCACATGTTTGAGCATGGACAAACCACGGTTGATGAGGCCCACCATCTCACCCAACCATCTATCCATGACCTTGGTATAATCACGGAGGGCACCAGCAAGTTTGTGGAAGCTGTCACTTACAGATGAGAGACCAGCCCTCTGCAGCCTCAGGCCCTGCCTGGTGTACAGTTCCATACGTGCTTGCACCCCCATGACAGTCTGAAACATGCGCCTGGTGGTACCAGTTCTGGTGCTTTTGCCAGGGGCATGATGACCAGTGGCCCTACCATGAGCACTCCGGTACATCTGCCTATGTGGTGCCCTGCCGGATATCTGGCTTTGCCTGCTGTGACCAGAGACAGTAGGCATAGATACCACACTGTCCTGTGCACTGCCACCAACTGCCAACTGTCCCTCTGCTATGGCCACTGGTGATGGGGTATGTATAGGCACTGTAACTGTGAGCGAGGTCGGGTGGCTAAGAGGGGGATGTCAAATGATGGTGCAGTTTCGGCCTCTGACAGCCCCACCTGTGCCTCAACAGTACAATCATCATCTTTGGTGTCTGTATGGACACCAACATTAGATTGCATGCAGGAGTGACCCTGACCTACCTCGCCACCATACACACACACACACATACACACACACACACACACACACACACACACACACACACACACACACACACACATACACACACACTGAAATTCCACCATAGTACATACCTGTCCCTGAGTTTACAGACAGTCCCACATTTATTTACGTAAGTTCACCATCCTGCATCACACTTGATAACATACACTCATTAATACCACTCATTAACGTTTCATTCCTCTAAATGCCTAGATGAGTGATCACAACACAAGACCTGTTACTCCATTACCTCCTTGACTTGAGTGGAGTAGGTTTTACATGGCCTCACCTGTCATCCAGTGTTCACCCTGGGCATGTCCAGACAATGTGAGCATGGCCCCTATATGTTAGGGACTACTATGTTCACTCTATAATGTCATGAACTGGAGTGTCATATGTAACTATTGCTCAGTGCATGCCAGATCTGCTGCTCAATCAACTTATCATGTGGACAACAGTAATATATGGATACACTCCCTGGTGTTGTCTAGTAATTCCCCAATGCATCTGTAGTGCTGCATACATGGGTATTCATTCACCTTTCTGATAATTGCAATATTAAGGGTATACCTGGTGTCTACTTTCCCTCCCAATGCATGTTCCATGCTACAAACCTTATTATACTATTAGCTGTCCTGTGATTACATATCAGACAAGTATTCCTGGTGTCTCATGTGTCAGTCCATGTCCATGTACTGCACAATCCCAAAGGGAAGTACTGCCGTATGAAACCCCCCCACAATCACACATGTGCATACATGGACACCTGCACAAGCATACACACATGCACACACACATCCTACATGCATCAACCCCCTCCACTCCACCAGATTGCACTTACAGAAAAAATAACCCCCCACCCACACAGACACACACACACATGCACACACACACACACACCTACAGGTGAAGTTGCACAAAGATAGTACCCACAGTCCTCCCATTACCCATCTGTCAACATGCCTAACATATGGTACACAACAGCATGCAGTGCAGTTATAGTCAATCCATGCTAGCAACAGTATACATGTGTGTGATGCATGGGCTGTGTTAGTAGTTGATGCCCCTTCCCCTGGAAAACACTGCACCCATGTACACAGTATTGCTGTGCACCTGTTCTGCACCCTGCCATGTACTGTGCACCAAACCTCACAGGTGTACAAACCAATGCTTAATGTGTATTACTGTGTCAGTTATGTCTGCTCTAATGCTCACAGCCCCTATGTGTTTGAGCGACACATACCTGGGATGATATGTGGACAGATGTCATTTATGAATGCCTGATGTCTGGTTTACAGATCTCAACATCAGTGGTGCATGTATGACCAATACGATACTATTACACTGACAACCGTCAGACCTTGCTGTGGCTAATGGGGAGTGTGCACACCATTATTGATATGATGCACTCTTCCTTGATATGCTATGGGACCACATCACCACAAATATTAACATTACATGAGCCTGATATGTGACATATGTCCTGTACATTCACATACAGTGTCTAAGACATATTTTAGGTGTGCAGATGCTGACCGCGATGCATACACTCCGTGGGTGCATATGTGTGCACATCTTTATCATGACGGTTTGTTGCACCTATTATGTGTACTAAACCAGTCACTATTCCTGGCAGGGGTATACTAGCATGGGCCATATGCATTTGCCAGTATATGGTCAGTCTGCCCTACACGTCCCACAACTCTGCATGATTGTAAGGTCTACTCATGTGCACATCCCTTGGAGTTCACACACTGCCATCACTATTGCTGTGGAGTTAGGGTTACATCTGCCACAGTTCCTGAACATGACTGTGTGCAGATACAGCCATTCTTAGCATCCTTAGGATCCCTGCTGCAGTGCACTGGTGTGTCATGATAACACACCCTCCCCACCTTCAGCCTTTTTGCAGATGCTTGACAACTAAGGCCTACACATGTGTCAGTTTGCAGTGTCACAAACACTGAACACCATGGCCTAGTCCCAGCTAATAATGTGGACCACAGTATTATGTTATGCCATGGTGTAGATCTGTAACAGTTGCCATTGTAATACTGGTATGCACACTGTTGTAGCACTGTATAAGGGTTATGTTTCACACATGTCCCTACTGTAGGTCATGTGTCCCACCATTATGTTCATCCCTATGGACACATTTTGCAATGACAAGATGTTAGTTATCTTGCAGGTGTCTGACATACCCTTCACATACCCCATCATGGTCACCACTGTGATGCACTGCATTTAACAGCAACAATACGTGAACATGTACAGCATTCATTATGGGTAGGTATGTTAGATGTGTGCATAGAATATACTGTAGCCATTACATGCCCAATGTATTGGCAAGCATGAACAAAAACCATACTCACCAGCTGCAGGCTGCAGCCTTGCTGGTATACCAGAGGGACCTACATAAGAGTTTGAGAGATGTGATGTCAGTGGTCCCAGCTGTGGCATTGCTACAGGGTGGGTGTAGCATTACAGTACATCAACAGTACAAACCCACAACACTACAGCTTATGCACATCTGTTTATTACTACTATGCAGCAACAGACTATATATATGACATTTCACATATGCATGATTTCCTGTACAAATGTGGATGCATACACAACAGTGGTATACTGATGTGCCCTGTGGCCTTACCTGCATGCTCCTCAGCTGGTGTGTGGGTAGCACGCACCTCCACAATGGTCTCTGCCAGTTGTTGGGTGTGCAGGTGGGCAGGTGCCACGAGGCTGGTGAGGAGCTCCTCAACACGTGTCAGGGAAGAATGGATGGCATGACTCCCCCTGTTGTGGGGTGATCCCCTAGGACTGCAGCAGCATGCTTATGGGAATTGCAAAGCAGGTCAGTACAATGATTCTGGACCTGCTCATAACTGCAGTTATGCAGGCCAACATCATTGACCCTGTGGACTACATCGTTTCACAGGCCGGTCTGCTCCTACTGCTCATGGGCTGTCCTGCTGAAGACAACCTGGTAGTGCTGTATCAGGTGGTTCAGTATGACCTTATTTTCCACCACTGAATACACTGGTAAATGGCCATGGAACATCTTGTCTGAAAGACATAAAGATGGAAACAGGTCTGAGCAACTCATACAGCAAGGTTACCATAGTTCTTAATACACATCTCTGCCCCCCCAACATATCAGTGACAACAAACTGTTCACACAACTCAATAGGTATGGCTACAGCTTACCTACCATTGGGATATATATTGTATTGTACCACACTTTGTGCTATGTGTTTTTAGCCATGTTCCCTGAGGGGACACTATCAGTGCTGACCTGTTATGGACTATTTCACCTGCATGCCATTGTCAGGGCCACTATGGTTCCATATATGCATGGGATATGCTTGCTATGTGATTACTGCACATCTGTCATTTGGTGTTATTGGGGATATCTATGCATGCTGTTGGACATGGTCTGGGATTGTGTGGACTATTACTACCCACATATGTTCTATAACAGTGACACACTAGCATGTTTAGGGAATAGTTGCCAGCAGAACCACCTCTCCCACCTCATCTGGCCACATTTCCAGACCACATCAGATGTGGGACCCAGCCTGGGGCCTCCTCATCTACTGGCCCAGCACTACCTTCAGGTGGAACCACCTCAGGGGATGGTGTCTGCCCCTGGGAGCACACATAGACATTATCCTGTCACTCGAGGTCAGGTCCAGGGTCTGTTCCACAGGGGACTCCACAGAAACTTGTGGGATATGCTACAGCACCTTGAGGCCCCCAGTACACAACCACAGGGTCCACATGCTCTTCCTGCTCTGCCTCCAGGCCAGGCACCTTCAGGGCCATGGAACTGCTGTTGTGACTAGCAATAGATGAGGGCCTAGTTCCCATTGTTTCCATATGGAGGCTCATGAGGCTTCCACATCACAGACCACACACACCATACAGAGTGTTTACTCACCACATGTGCCATATACCACCCCTGTAGGCTGTCCTCTATATCTACCAACCCGAACCACCTCCACAAATATACCTGCTATCATTTCCTATATTCCCATTCCCTACTTCACAGACAAGGGCAATGTGGTCCCAACAAGGGGTTCACATATGACATAACTGTCCAAGCTGCACACACTTACAGCTGTATATATCTGTGTGTATTGCTATGTGTGATGTTCTCTCACACATAGTATGCAGCACTGTGGTGGTAATATAGGGGGCATGTATTTACATACATATGTGTGTGTGTGTTTGTATATATGTAGAAATACGCACACACACACACACACACACACACACACACACGCGCGCACACACACACACACACACACACACACACACACACATATATATATATATATATATATATATATATATATATATATATATATATATATATATATATATATATATATATATATATATATATATATATATATATATATACATATATACATATATACATACCTATATATGGGGTACATGCAGACATCAGGTCCACAATCTCTAACTCTCCTTCCTGCACAGCTGCACTGTTCTGCCTTGCTACAACATAGACAGGTGCCACATATGGACACAACCTAACATTGGGGGGTATATATAGGGCCAGATTGCAGGTAAGCCTATTGCACACCTATGGCATTTCAGCATGCTACAATACATGTTAACCTGAGTGTCCTGCAAGTGGTGGGCTCTGGAACCCACTTGTCCATCATTATGGCATTACTTCCACCACCAGCTATTATCCACAGTAGTATACATCCTTTCCATTACACAACACATACTATGTTGGCTTATATCTTGTCAGTCAGTGCTGCTCTGCACAGTTTATGGGTATGGCCCACTACTCACAGGGACATACTCTATTGTCCATAGCAGTTGTTCAGCTGAATATCATTACAACAACAACACCTGATGGCACATATATATCATTCCACATCACCTATCCCAGTATTATGGACCACATACTACAGTCAGTTATATGCATATATACTTCACATACCTGTTGTGAGAATAAGGTCTGTTTTTGATGGCTTCCTTGTAGGAGTTTTTTTTTCTCCTTGGCTTTGGCTTTAGCCTAATTTCTTTGCTTCTGTTTTGGTTTTGGTTGGAGCTCTGGTTTCTCTCTCTCTCTCTCTCTTTCCAGTAAATGGATTGAGCTGGTTGGAATAGATTGCAGCATGGCTTTTGTAGGTGATGCACATGATCAGGTGATGGCCTCTGCACCAGTCAGTGTCCTCCACTTGCTACCTGCATGCAGCATGTTGTGTAGTACTTCCAATTACCATTGTCATGGCAACTCACTACTATAAATCCCTACATCATGTGGGCATGGTCCCTTTACCTTTCCTGTATGGTGGACATCCTTCCTGTGTGTGGCAGCAGTGTTACAGACAGCAGGTAGCAATACCTCTTACTGGAGAACTTGCACACTCAGGCCAGCTACATAGGTTCATAGGTTCATACTAGGCTATCTGCCCTGGGGCAATTATAAGCCTAGCCCGATTCTGTATGGTTTACGCCACCCCTTGATTTGAGTATACTGTGCCCTTTTTAAGGTTTAGTTTACTGTGCCTCTGTCTAATAGTGACACGTGAGTAATCCCTGGGACAAACCTATGATCCCCCATCCACCTATCGAGATTCTTCTTGAAGAGATTCAGTGAGGTGCTCTGCCGCACATGAACTGGAATTCTATTCCAGAGTGAAGGGAGCCTCTGGGTTATGAACCTATCCCTCCAGCAAGTTCTATTTATTTCTGTGCTGAGGTTCAAGTCCCTCAAGCGTGTGGCTCTAAGGGATTTAGATTTACTGAGGTGGAGCATGTCCATTAATTCTGGATTTGACATAGCTTTGTATGTCAGGCATAGATCACCTCGAAGTAGGCGGTATGCAACTGAGTAGAGCTGGAGTTTTTTTAACCGAGCAGCATATGGCATCTGTTTGAGACCCTTGATCCTCTTGGTGAGATACTTTTGGGGTCTTTCTAATTGCTGCAGGTGTTGGGTAAGGTACATCCCAAAGGCATTGTATTCTATGATGGGCCTGATGAGGGATGAATAAAGGGGCACGATTACCTCTCTTGATCTAGATGTGAAACCCTTTGTGATGAGGTGGGCTATGTAGAAGGTCTTTCTAACCACTTTGGCAATGTGGTTTTCAAAGGAGAGATCGCTATCAACTTGGGTCCCCAGGTCCCTAATAACTTTCTCTGTACTTAATGGGTTTCCACCTATGTGGTAATTTGTGGGCACATTGTTTTTGCCAAAGGGTATGACTATACATTTTTTGGCATTTAGCTTTAAACCATGGTGCTGACACCAGTTATCTGTTTCTGTGAGACATTTTTGAAGGATGTTTGTGTCAGCTGGAGAGTTGATTATGGTGCCCAGTTTGCAGTCGTCTGCGAACTTGGTGAGCCATAGTCCTCCCCCGTTTGCCTGTACCTCCGAAAAGTATATACCAAACAAGAGTGGTCCCAGGACAGAACCCTGTGGGATGCCACTTGTGACGGTTTGAGTCTGACATGGCTCCAGCAACTCTCACTCTGTGGGTTCTGTCTTTGAGCCAGTTTGCGACCCATCTTGTGACATAGGGGTTTATATTTAAGCTGGATAGCTTATCTATGATGCCCGAGTGGGGTATTGTGTCAAATGCCTTTGCAAGGTCCAGATAGGCTGTGTGGACTACCTTCCCTTCATCTATGGCTTTGGTGACTGTTTCAAAGAAGTCAACCAGGTTCAAAAGGCAGGATCTGCCCTTGACAAAGCCGAACTGGGTAGGATCTAGTGTCTGTAGGTCCCCAATGTCTTTGTTTATGAGCTCCATGATGATCCTCTCCAAAGCCTTGCAGACTAAGCTAGTCAGGCTTATGGGGCAATAGTTTCCAGGGTCTGTAGAGGCTCCACCTTTGTGTAGTGGGACCACTGTTGCTGTACGCCATTCTGTGGGCACATATCCTGTAGTGAGGCTGAGATTGTATAGCTGTTTTATTTGAGGGTTTAGTTCCTCTTGGAGTTCATGTAGGACGCAACCTGGGATGCCATCTGGTCCCATGGAAGCAGTGTTTTTTGCTTTGGAGAGGGCAGCCTTCACCTGAGCATCTGAGATGTTTGGGAGGCAGCCCTTTGCCTGGATAGATACTTGCTGTTTTGGGGGGGAGGGGGGAGAAGTTTGCACTGAACCTGTCTGCCAGGATATTGGCGATGTCTGTGGGTTCAGTGTATTTTTTGTCATTTAGAATCAACTCAGAACAAGTCTGGGAGTTGCATCCCAGGTTTCTAACATAACTGAAAAAAGCCTTATGATTGTCTTTGGTGTCTTGTGCAATTTTTCTCTCGAAGCTGGCCTTGGAGGATTTTTATGAGGGATCGTAATTTTTTGCTAGTACTGATCAGAGATGCCTTCCCTATTAGGGATTTTGCTCTATCATGTAGTAGCTTCCTCCTTCTGTTGTACAGTTTATTTATGGCAGGGGTCCACCAGACTGGGCCTGCCTTTGATGATTGGGTCGTGGTTTTGTTTGGGATAGCATGATCCATGCATTCCTGGAGATGTCCGTAGAATGTTTATATAGGATTCTGCAGTTTGGGCCATAGTTTCCACTGGCCCTGGGGCCTTGAAGGATTCCACTTCAGTTTTGAGAAGTGAGAAGTTCGCTTTTGAGAAGTTTTTCACTGTGGTTTTCTGGGCTGGGGTGGGGTCGGGATGTGGACATCCAGTGAAATTAATTTATGGTCTGATCTTACCAATGAGGGATATACTTCTGGTGTGGAGCATAGAGTCCCCATGTTGGTAATGATCAGGTCTAGTATGTTGTCCCCTCTAGTGGGAGTGGTGACTAGTTGTTCCATAGCATTTGAGTTTATAATTTCCAGGAACCTTTGGGCTAAGGTGCTGGGGCTTGAGTAGTGCTCCCAGTCAATGTTTGGGTAGTTGAAGTCGCCCAATATAATGGTGTTCGGAGAGATCTTCATGTTCTCCAGTGTTTTCAGGAAAGCCGAGTGGGATTCCTGACTTTGAGAGGGTGGTCTGTAGGATGCTATAAACTGAAAAGCAGTCTTGCCCACTGTTAGTTGCACATGGATGGTCTTCAATACTTCGTGCAATGCCACTAACCTGGAGGTGTGGATATCCTTGATAAATATGGAAACTCCCCCTCCTTTTGTGGTTTGGTCTGGGTTTTGGGGCTGAAAAGCATGATATGAGGTATAGCCTGGTAGTGCTGGGGTGCTCTCTGGAGCCTTGAACCAGGTTTCTGTCACTGCACAGATATCAATGTTCTCCATACTGAGGAGAGCTTTGAGTGCGTGCATTTTGAGGTTAAGACTTCTGGTGTTTAGCAGCATTACCCTTAGTTTCTTGTTCCTTAAGCTGTCTATGGGGGTGGGTTTGACTTTTGAGCCTTGCCTAAAAAGGCACTATGGGGTGGCAAGAGCCTTTGCCAATATCTGAAAGCCCAGTGGTGACAGGTGCAAGCCATCCCTAGCGAAACGTGGCTTGTCGAGCATGTCATCCCAGGCTGACAGACACTGGATCCCCTTTGAATGACACCAAAATTTTAGCCAATTGTTAAAATCGATCATTTTGTCTTTGTACTGTGGCATCATTCTAGGTGAAGGTAAGATGCTGCTCAAGGTCAGGGTCATACCAGCCTGGGCTACATGATCAGAGAGCTCCTCTATGTCTCTTTTCATGTAGTCCAGGGAGGTACATCTCAGGTCATTCACACCAGCATGTACAATGACTGAGTCATATTTGTATTTGCTTTGGAGTGACCTGAGTGCTTGCGTTATGTGGCGGATCCTAGCACTCAACAGGCAGCTCACCGTGACCTTCTCTTTATTCAGCCTGGTGAGCGAGACGTCAGTGTGTCTGACAATAGAGTCACCTATAACAAGAGCATCAGGTGTGTTATTCAGCCTTAAGGGCTGTGGCTGCTTGGCACACTGACTTTTTGGGTTATGTGTTGTGTGTGTTTTGTTTTGAGGTAGCGTTTGCTTGGATGTCTGCTTTGGAGGTCTCTGTTGCTTAGGTAGATTTTTATTTAGAGCCTCCGAGTATGTTTTTGTGTATTTATGTGTTTGGTTCGCTGATGTGGTGGGACTATGTGATACTGGAATTGTGTTGTGTGGGGTTACCTTCTCCTCCTGACTGGTTACCCCAGTTTTGAGATGAGAGAGCTCAGCCTCCAGTTTGGCTAAATAGTTGCATCTCTCACATATATTTGAACCTGTTTGGAGGAGGAGAAGGTTGTCCGTGTACATGAGACAGTTGTAACATTGCCTCAAAATTCCCAGATTCACCAGCTGGACTGGAGAGGAAACCATTGACTGACCTTTGGACATGCTAGAGTAATATAGGGAAACTGAATTTAAGACAGACCAATAGAGGACAGGGTAATCGTAGAGAGTATAAGAGTAAGTAGTGCTTATGGTTTAATAGTGCTAACTTGTGGGATTACTTAATTGGACCAGTGAAGGGTCTTAGAATGAGAATATGGTGTTTAAATTGAGAGATAGAGCAGCTCTAAGTGAAAAAGTGAAGAGCAGACTTTGTGGAGCCAGGAATAGTTTAAACCCAATTAGGCGGCGCTGCCCGCTGTTGCGCTATGCACAAAAACACGCAAAACCATGCAAAAGAGGGTTTTAAGAGAGGAAGATGACAGAGTTTTGGAATTGACCCAAAATGGCCAATAAAACTACAGTTTCAAGTCAATAACCACTCCCACAGGGGCAGGCAGACTGCTCAATGTTTTTCACTGCCACTGATCAACAGAGAGACTTCCCTTTAGCCCAAGCATAAAATGGCCTCACAGAAACTTACAAACAGTTCAAGAACAGCAAGCCTGTAACTGAACTTTTTTAAATCTCAGAAAAGTGGGAAAAAAGCAAGATTTGTTTTTGTTTTTTTTATTTTTTCAGAGATAGCAGAGGTTCACAAGTATCAACAAGTTATAACAGTGCAGTAAATGACCCCATACAAGAGTGCTAGGACAAAGACAGATAAAATGCAAGTTTTGAGAAAAAAATGATTTTAAAAATAAGTGCAAACAGGAAATTCAGTAAACAGCTCTAGGTTGTGCTCTAAATATTTGTATGAGGTTCCAGAACTACAGACAAAGTGTGAGTAGTGTTGTTGTATGCATTATATAGCAGCAGTGTTACGGGGTTTGTGTGTACATACTAGTTTAACATGGAATGCAGTCTGTCTGCATAGCTCTCAACTGTGGGCCTATCCACTTGATGGCCAGAGGTGTGCCTGTTATGTTTTGTCTGTCCACCACACAGGTCTTGTGTTAGATATATCAGTGGCAGTGTGTGTGTTGATAGCTATCAGTACATGGCTACATCCATTTGTGTTTCTGACTTCATATTCCTGACTAAGGGTATGTTGCAAACTATTCTGTAACACCAGCAACCTGCTTAGTGTATGACAACACTATTTCACATATGGGCCTGTGTTCCGGCCTCTGTCCTCCACCTACATACCAGGCTTTGTCCATATGACATGCTTTCGGAGGTTGTTATGTAGTGGCCTGTGAGTATGTCATGCTGCCATTCCTGCCATCATTCCACTGTTGTTGTGGCCCCCACACTTATTGTGGGGTGGGTCCATATATGTGTGGGCTTCATCTGCACAATACATGTGTGCCCTTCTGCAGTCCAGAAGTAAGTGTATGTAACTGTGGTATATGCCCCTGTATGTCAGTCTGTGTGTGTGTGTGTGGGGGGGGGGGATGCACCATAACTAACCTAGGCTGTTACAACATGTGAGGTATATCAGGAGTAAGCTGCCTTAAGGTATCTGGATGTACATTACCATACAATCCACCTTGGGAAAATGCAGGCCTACTGCTTCCTGACATACAGACTGTTCTGTTTGTCAGTGTGATTGTGATGGTTTCAGTTATGCCTTATGTAACAGATACATCCCATTGTGTCAGTTGAAGTCTTTTCCCCTTAGGGATTGCATATAGAGTATAGTTAGAGGCTGCTTGCCTATACATCTGCATTACTTACTGTTGATTGATTGTTATCCTGTGGCCCAGTCTGTCTTTACTGTTGTCTTACTTGAAGGCCTTGTACTGGACAGCAACATATGTTATGCTTTCCAGAATCCTGTATTAATTGATCTGTTTGAGAGTTGCATTAGTCTGTTTATATGTATTTCAAAGTCTAAACAGCTATATGACATGGCATATATAACTGTAATAGTACACACATAAAGCTTTCTCATGTATGCAAACCTGTGTGTGGTGTTATATCCTTTAACCTCTCTGTGGGTATATGTTTCAGGCAACAATTGTCTTTTGTATGAGTGACTTATACAGTGTCCATTTGATAAGTTGGCAACTGTAGGAATACTGGCTGTTCCATATGGTGTGCACCCTCTAAATATGCATCTTCCTATACATATCTCTGTGTGTGTATGTGTAGTTACATATATATCTATATGTGTGTGTGTGTGTGTGTGTGTGTGTGTGTGTGTGTGTGTGTGTGTGTGTGGGTGTGTGTGTGTGTGTGTATATATATATATGTATCTGCATATATGTGTGTGTGTATATGTATCTTAGGAATGTTTACTTCTTCCACATCATACATTCCCTATGGTAGCCAGACTGTACTACATATGTTATTGATACCAGCCTGACATCATACAGGTGGGATGAATTACTGTTAACATCTTGTGCCCATGTTGTGTCAGGTCCTGATTATGGGGCTTGCAACAGTTGGTATTGTATTGCAGGGCAGACCTGTTTGGCTGGGGGGGGGGGGGGTAATATCAGTAAGTACAAAACGTATGTAGCTTGGGCCCCCTCACCCCCATTAATAGTGCCTGTGGTCATAAATGTATTTTGTTATGTTCTCTTTTATATCTGTAGCTATATATCTGTATATACATATATAAATATATATATATATATATATATATATATATATATATATATATATATATATATATATATATATATATATATATATATATATATATATATATATATATATATATATATATATATATATATATATATATATATATATATATATATATATATATATATATATATATATATATATATATATATATTTACATACACATATGCATACAGCTATAGACATATATTTGTCTGAAGAAGCGGCTTATTTGGTTGCCGTGAAAGCGCTCACAATATTAAATTGTTTTGTGTAATACTACAGTTGTCGTTCCTCACTTTGGACTTTACAGAGAAGGTTTCGCATTTGTGCAATTTCCTGTTCCTGTGCCGTTTTGGTGCTGTCTTGGTGAAAGTATTCTAGCCATTGAAGAGCTCGTAACAGTAGCTACATTTATTCAAAACCAAAGGTAGACTGTCAAGAGCAGTTTTGTGCTTTTATGTTGTTTCGGACTGTTTGATACTCCTGAATTATTTTTTGGGTGGATTTCCATATATATATATAGACATATATGTCTATAGCTGTATGCATATGTATATATATATATATATATATATATATATATATATATATATATATATATATATATATATATATATATATATATATATATATATATATATATATATATATATATATATATATAGACATATATATATATATATATATATATATATATATATATATATATATATAGATATTTATATATCTATTTAGATAGACACACACACACACATATATATATATATATATATATATATATATATATATATGTATAGACACACACACACGTGCTATTTTAACCTGATAGTAACTTATTTGCTGACTGTAATGGAACTTTGTTACATTTTATTCACTGAGGAGCATTTCTCCCTGGGTATCTGCTGAAAATGAGCCAAAAGCTCAGTCAGACTAACATGGTTAACATATGTAAAATAAATAAATGCATAAATAAAAATATACATCTACATGTTTAAATACTTTTCCTGTACTGTTGAATGACTGTGCTGGGTGATATGGTTGTGAAAGCATTACGATAACATATATGTGACATGGCTTAGTAGTAAATCACGTTGGCTATGTTGTGCAGGATCCTGGGTTTGAGACTTGCAGTGGCTGTTTATTTTGTTGCTGGGCGGAACAAGGGCCATTGGATACAGAGTGATTAAGGCACTTTTAAGCAGATGTAAGTGGGTTTGCACAAGTTTGCAAGGAGGTACGCACTGCTAACTTCTGGTTACAGTTTCTTACACTGATTTAGCTTCTCAGTTGCTTAAACTGTGTAGGCATTGCTTGCCCCCACACAAACAAGTGTAACGTTGCTTACTGCTGCTTAAAAGTGTTTACTCCTGCTTACCCCCTCACTCATTTCTTTAAAAGAAATGAAAAAGGGTTGATAGGAAAGTGGTGAAAAAGGGACACAAAGAGGGAAAGACAGTAGGGAAAATACTTAGGGATGTGGAGGAAGGGTGTAGGGAAGGTCCATAGCTGCCCATTTCTTCTACAGCAACAGCTGTGCATATACACTGAATTTGGAGATAGATTTGGACACTCATACCCCTGAGAGAGAGGTAAGGACAACAATAATATGTTGTTAAGCCAACTAGACCAGACTACATGTGTCCAGTGGACATGTGTGCGAAATGGACAGCTATGTATGGGTCAAGATTTTTTTTGAGGAACAGATTGCCCTTTTTTTTCAGGTGAGAGTGGGATTTTGGGGAGGGATAGTAGGTATATTTGGGAAGGTATGTTGGGTATGTTAACAGACAAGACAAACAAGAGGCATACAGGGGTGGTATATGACACATGCGGGGGGTTAAACATCTTGATGGGGAGGGGTGTTTTGAAATCGGTAGTCCATGAGCCCCCTAGTTGAAACAGTGGGACTGAGGTCCCCACCCATGGGCAGTCACCACTGCACCTTCACAGCCCCGAAGGTGGCTGTGCTGGGGACTGAGTAAGAGGGCCAGGTCAACCCTCTAGTTGTGACACACAGCCCTCAAGCTGGCATAGCAGATCTCCAACCTCCCTGTGGAGCTCGTTACACACCACCACCCAGAACTGGCGATGGATGACAGGTTCCTTTCTGCACCTGTTCTCTGTGGGGGCGAGCCCCATCCCCTGAGGTGGTTCCACCCAAAGGTGGTGCAAGACCAATGGACGAGGAGGTCCTGGGTTGGGCCCCAGACATGCTGGTGCCCAGTGCCATGGCTGGCTGAGGTGGGAGAGGTGGGTCCACCGGGACCGGCCTTCCCAAACGTGCTATGGTGTTTCAATTTTATCAGCATATGTGGGTCAGTAATAGTCAACACATTCCTGGATTAGGTATTACAGCATGTGTAGATATTCACATTAACCCAAACATCAGATATGGAACAGTTGCATAGCAAGCAGAACACATGCATATATGGAATCACAGTGGTCATTACAACAGCATGCAGGTACATTGATGGCAGCATGCCACCAATGTGGGAGTATTTCAACATGGCACATGCATAGAAACAAATTTAAATAATTATCAAATAATAGGACATATGTCCCAACAGTAGAGTTAATTACCACATACTGATTCAGTTGTGTATTTAATTTATTGTTGCAGATATGGTGGGAGGAGATTAAAATGTCAGTTAACGACTAGTATATTCCTGTAGTTCACATTACTTTCCTAGTCAGTGCTGTGATCTGTACCTTACAGGTATTAGTACACTACCCTATTGCCTTAGTTTGGACAGTGGTATGGCTGTCGACAACTATATACATGAACTAAGTCTTACCTGCAGTATACACCTCTTACCTAGTATACCTGTGGCGCTATTGTTTGTTAACACTACCTGTTTCTACACATACTCCCAGATTCCAGGTTGATGTTATGCACATACCTGTCCATCTCTTTTTGCACACACTCTGGGCATGTCTTCACCACATGCAGGTGAACCAAGACATATTTTGACTATTGCCCCCTTAAATGTTTAGTGACTTGTACAATGACAAGTTTGTTTTATTTGACATTTTTCAAATATGTACAGGTCTGACAGTCAGTTATATGACATGAAATGCTGCCTACATGTCAGAAAGTAGCACACTGATATGGCAGGGGCGCAGGGTAACAGCCGGCAGATATGGGCTGAATAAATGGACATTCTGGGCATTTCTGTACACTTGTGGGGTATGATTCTGCATACAGCTTACTACCGCTCCCAGGATTTGAACCATGGCTGTGTCTGCTAAAAATAAAACACTGTCCATCACAGTTGAATGTGCTATATAGATATTGCTGTGTATCTCTTGTCTGATTTCTGTCTATAATTCTCCTGTGGTTTTACATTCTGACCTTGTAATTACAACACTCATACAGGATTTCCTTGACAGTTGTATTATGTAGTACAATGTGGGTGATGGTGATGAGTAATACCTTATTATTTTGAGCCACTGCAACACTAACAATGCCATACAGTACTAGAGTAAACAGTACCAGTACAGGATATCAATCTTTTATTTATAGGCACAGTGTTCATATCTGATAGACCTGTGGGAGCAATGTTTGTTAGCACTACCTGCATGTTGCCACACAAATTACCATTTTTCACATTAGTATTATGGACATACTTCTCACTCTGTTACTGTACACACTCTGGTCACAGCTTGACAACATGGGGGTGGGGATGGGACATAGTTGGCTACTTACTCTCATAACATCTTGGGGAGTTGATAGAGTGACAGGTTTGTTGTTATAGATGTCTGACAATCAGTTGTATGTCTTGTTTGCTGTCTAAACATCCTACTGATTTGTCAGGGGGGACAGGGGGACAGGCAGCAGATATGAGCCAATTTACTGGACATTCTGGACATATCTGTATACTTGTGGGGTATGATTCTGCATACAGCCTACTACCACTCCCAGGATTTGAACCATGGCTATGTGTGCAAAAAGTACAACACTTCACATTGCAGTTGAGTGTGCTGTTTGGATTTTGCTGTCTGTCTTTTCAGTGTTTTCTGTCTAACTCTCTCTCAGGTGTACTATTTGACCTCTTGGGATTACAACAATCATATACAGACATTCCTACACATTTTATTTATGTAGCACAGTGTGGGTAAGAGTGCTTACTTCAATAGTATTATTAAGTGATTGCAACTCTCCATTACCATATGATACCAGAGTGAACACATGCTGTCCAGCAGTTAGACCTTTATTGTCAAGCTATTGTGCTTTTATTTATATACAACCTATATGAAACTCTTCCTGCCCTATTCTGTGATGTATGCAGTACATGCCTTAAACAATACAGGTTTCATACAGACAATTAACTTACTACTACTTTTAGATTTATTTCCTATGACACTACATGCAAGAATATTACTAACCTGCCTGGCATCACAACCACTGCAGTCTACAGCCATGGGCTTCCTAGTTCGCAGCCCGCTCACCTGCCACTGTGAAAGACATAAGAGGAATATTTAGCCATACCTATCCATACTATACATGAGCTGGCAATTATTAAACAGGTAGTGGATTGATACTTACACACAGCTGGGACATCCCATGTCCTCCTAGCCTCTTGGATCCACTGATCCAAGAGATCTCCCTTTCTCTTCTTCAAGTCAGCATAGTGATGCCTGACCTGCTTACCAGTTCAGGGTATGCCAGTGGCACTGGTGAGGTCATGGACGAGACAGTCCCAGGCTACCACTTTGTATTGGGAACCCTGGTACTGGCCATGCAGCAGTCTCTGGTCATGGTCTTTCACAACAAGTCCTGCCATGACTCTGGACTCCTGGATGCCCCATTGCTGCACCTGAAAGTGCACACCCTCTCCCATTCCAGATATAATGCCTACAAGGGGAAGCTACAACCAGTTTTGAGATGTATTCCCACCTGCTGGGTTTAAATAGGGCTGGTTTCCCACATTTTGCCATGATTGGACAGTTTTGAAAAAGCTAAGCTATGGGCAAACCTGCTTACCTAAGGCTGGCATTGCTTAAAGGGGTATACCAATGGGCAGATTGAGTTAGCTGGCCTACACATTGCTTACACCTACTAAGCTGGGCTGTGCAATGCTTAGCATTGCATAATATTTAATTTGCATTATATTTGCATTTTGGAATTGATTAATTATTCATTACATGTTATATATATGTTTGGTGTCCATGTTTCATGTGTACGTACACTGTATGGTGTCCTTGTGTTTATTAGGGGATTTCAACACTTTATTACAATGACACCTCACATCTGGGCTTAATGTAGTACTCCAGTTTACATGTTTATGTCCTGTAGTAAGTTATACAATATAAAACTGTATATAGATTCCTTTCACATGTTCAGTTTGTATTTCCTTTAGTGAGGATCTGTTTGGTGATACCTCAATCTTATGTACTGCTGTGATGGCTTAGTGGTTAACTACTGTGACTGTAGTGTACAGGGGTCCTGGGTTCAAGACCTGTAAAGGCTGTTTATTTTGTTTCTGGCCAGAACACTGGCTGATGCATACAGAGTGATTAAGGCACTTTTAAGCAATTGTAAGTGGGTTTGCATAGGTTTGCATGAAGATAAGCAATGTTAACCTCCGGTTAAATATGCTTACAGAGAGTTAGCTTCAGTATTTCTTAACCTGTGCGCGCATTGCTTACCCCCATGCAAATGGGCTTAAACTCGCTTACTACTGCTTACATATGCTTACTCCCACTTACTACTGCTTAAATATGCTACTCTTGCTTACTACTGCATACTCCCGCTTACCACAGCACTAATTTAGACAGTAATGTCTAATGGTTCTTGGGAAGTTGGTGGATTTGGAAACTGTATGGATTTATCATTCATTACACATTGTACCTTCCATATGTATCCCTGATTCCTGTGTGCATATACTGCATGGGGCACTTGTGATTATCTGTGAACTTTGCAACATTATGACAATGGCACCTCACATCTGCATTTAATGCAGTACTCCAATTCACAAATATATGTTATGTCATAGGTTATGCTACAAAATAAATTGATCATAAAGTGATTTGACATGGCTTGTACTGGAGTGGGACTCGAACCGGGAATGACTGCTCATAACGCGAATACTCTGCCCACTACACTATTGCTATACTGCTTCATTTGCATATATCTTGCTTTTTATCTTCTTGTGCCATTTAAGTTGCATTAACTGTAGCTAAGCGATGGGCAAACCCACACACCTATGGTTAAATTTAATCTGTTTTATAAAAAAAAAAAAACACTTCTTTATATTTAATGTTTTAACTATTGCTCTTGTAAACTTGGGGGGATGTTGCTGGGGGTATGTGAACACCTATGAGCGGTCTCGCCCATTCTTATTTATACACTGCTGTTCTTCTTTGCAGGGGCATGTATATTCTGAGAGCTCTGCTCTCAGAGATGCCCCCTGCACTCGAACATGCTCCGTGTTCATTTAGGAGCTCAGTCAGTGCTCCTTCATTGATATGCATGGTGCGCTGCCATCCTGCTCCTAAACGGCTGCTTTCGTGCAGGACTAAGCTGGTCCTGCACTGAAGAATAGTGCATCCAGGGGACTGTGTGGTAATATGGTATCATTATATGCATGGTAAGAAGAATTTTTTTTCCTACTCTGAGTTGCATAGAGGAAGGACCAAATCATCAGGGAGATTGGGGAACTGACTCTTTTTACTAAAACCACCCCATTGAAATTAAAGTTGGCACCTCTAGATTTGCCCTTATTGTTATTCAAGCATGAGGGCAGCGTGGATTTTGTTTCTTGAACACATTGGACTATTAGAATATTAAGGAAATTATTTTTGTTGTTGAAGAATATCACATTTAAATTGCTCACGCAGCTGGCCCTTCTAAGAATGCCTTACAAGTTGATTATACTTAACACAGAATTTATAATATATAGTGTGTTGCTTCTTATATATCAATAGTTTTAATATGTATGCTACATTTTTCAATATAACTCACAGCATTCCTTTTTACAGTGCCAGCATACAAAATGGGGATGCTTTTGTAAGACAGGATTACAATTTTTGAGCTATGGTGGCTGGCTTCTTTAGTCAGTCATATGGGCACTTTGATGCATGTAGGAGGAATGTGGATTGCTGGAAAAGAACAAGAGCAGTGCTGACAGTTGCAAGGCAAGAGAGCATTTTCTCCGCATAGACCTTTTTAGGAATACAATTTGGCCTTCAGTAGAGATAACAAAGATATTTAGCGATATTGAGATGGAATGGGGGTGCATATGGAGTCCACTCTAGTACCAAGTGAAGGACGAATAAATCAGATGGCTCTTTTCTCCCCAGCTGTGTTCATCTCAGTTTTAATTTGCACCATACCTGTTGTGTAAATACACTTTAACAACACTTGTTTTGACTATTATTGTTATCTATTGCTCCTTCATTTTTCTAGTGGACCTGTTTAATTATATTATTTGCTTAACCCCCACTTAAGAAAGAAGCAGATCATTAAAAGTTTTAGTTGTGGCAGAGGCTAAATTATGATAAAAGAGAAGTGATAATAATTCAATAAGTGGTTATGGGAGGTGGCTAGCTCAGACAGTAAATTGACCAAGATATATTTCTTTGATATATCAAGGAATGATATCACAATGTTATATTTTTGGAGTTATTTGATTTTCAATAGGAGAGTATCTACATGAGCAGTACAATGATGAGTGCTGTTTGAATGATCCAGGATGTTATATTAGCTAGGCTCTGTTTAAATGAGACTATAAATAAAAAGTTATTACTTGGGGCAACAATTAGGTGGAGAGATGAGACTTCACACCTGTGTGATGAAGGGGGGGGGGGTCCTGGTTACCATGGTTTCACCAAATTACCATGATTAATTATTAGACAGCTATATTACCAGGGAAGGTTTGAGGGCGGCTATGGTGGTGCAACGGTTAGCGTTGGCTCCTCACAGCAAGAGGTTCTCCAGTTTGATCCGTAGTTGGGGTGCTTTATGTGTGGAGTCTGCATATCCTCTCTGTGGTCATGTGGGTTTCCTCAGGGTGCTCCAGTTTCCTCCCACATCCCAAAGACATGCTGTAGGTGGATTTGATACTCTAAATTGGCCCTAGACGTGAGTGCATGCATGTGTGTGCTTTCCGTGGAAAGTTGGGCGCCAGGCTGGCAACTCGACACCGTAAAAACTTCACTGCCAATCATGAATGGACAGGTGATCTGCTGTGGCAACCCCTAACCGTGAAAAGAAGAAGAAGATTACCAGGGAAAGTTTTCCACTCAAGGAGATGTATGTTACCGAGGAGTGTTTTATATACCATAATTTATATGGCTAGTAATAATGTAGGCTTTCTGTTCACACTGGGTGCCCTGTTGTTTATGTTTTTTTTTTGATAATAAGTATATAATAAATAAATAAATTTAATATGCTTTGATTTAAATTAATAAAGTTGCAGTGATCATAGATATGCTTAGTTTTAAGAGTAACGGGGAGAATATTGTTGAATATGCTATATATTACAGATTTGTTCTAGTCTCCTTTAAAATAAAATTATTTGTTGTTTTGGTATATATACATACTTGAAATTACACTTCATTTTATATACAATTATAGGAGCATATTATTATGGGTTTTAATAACTTTATCAAGATGTTTTGGTTTGAAGTGTTTTGGCTTTTTTTGACAGCATTAGTACAGCATAACTGGATTGGCTGAAACATGCATGTCTATAGCCATGGAGTTTGGCTTTATTGGCCTGAATGTAGTCATAAAGACTTAAAAAGTAAAAGGCGAATTCATGGGCATTCAGAAGCCATGTTGCTGAAATACTGGTATGCCCTGAAGGGATCATTTGCATTTATCCCATGGGCCTCTACTAGAATAGGTTTAAACTATTACACAGTGAAGACAATAGCATGCCTTGGTGTTTTTTGTTTCAGTTTTCCTGTCCTGTGTAACCTTTTTAGCCTTTGATTTATATATATATATATATATATATATATATATATATATATATATATATCAATCAAATGGACACCTGTCCCAATAGAAAAAAATACCACACCTTTCTCTCACTCCTCCTGTTCTTTCCTCAGTTGTTTCCTACATATGCTTCCTTCTGCTTGCTTCTCCCTTTTTCATACCCTTCTACACTTCCATTTCTACCCGTTTGGCTAATAAAAGCTAGATTGAAATAATGCTGTGGTAGAGTACAAAGTTAGATCACTTTGCCCATCCTCTCATTTGTGTACTTATTAGTTCTAAAAATGGCTTATTACTCAATTGCTTGCATGTGACGTCTGCATTGTGAATGTAATTTGGAATAAGGAAGGTATTATATTGTTTGAGTGTTGAAAAAAACAAAAGGAGAAGTGAAAAGAAGTCAGACAATAGTTCTTACACAGTGGAAATGCCAGTCACGGCAAATGCCTCAGATACCCCAGACACCAGGGAAAGTGAAGAAAAGTAGGTCACATTAAGATATGTTTTCATGAAAGTCAGGAAGATTAACACCAACTTAGAGGATTATACGAAGGAAACAGATAAAACTATCAGTGAAATGATAAAAGTAGAATATTAACAACAAACACTAAAGTAGAACTATTAAAAGCTAATATTTTAGATAAAAAAAGGACAGACTGAGATGAAAGAATCTTAATCTTAGTGGTATATTAGAGTATTGCAAGGTGGGACTGCAAGTTCTTTATGCAGAAGCAGTTGGCAATATGGATTAATGTGTCTGAAGAGGAGATAATTTTAGAATAAACAAACAGGACTGCTTGAAATCCAGCATGGGGCCAGTGCAATTTATGTAGGTGCTTTTGATATGATTTGCTATTTATGCCTTAAAAGAAATAGTACTGACTCAGTTATAGTCATCAGATTGCATTCAGTAAATCTCAAGTATATATGGAGCAAGACATTTCAGCTAAAACAAGGTGAGGGTGATCCAGTTTTAATTCCACTACAAATGATCTTCAGTGTTTGTAAGTGAAATTTCTGTACTCAGAAACACTTCATTTTCTTCCAAGAACAAACCAGAAGCAGCTCTAAAAGAGATGGAATCTGTTGGGTAAGCTAGTTCGGCAGAGGCATGAACTGAATCAGAAGGAACTCAGAAGGCTCAGAAGGATGAACATTGGGTGTTCCAGGAAGAATAATCTTCTCTAATGAACTTTACCACCCTATTTAGAAAGTATAAAACCATGAGAGAAAGAGTGGAGGTTTCACAAGTTGTACAAAATGAAAGGGGAAGGGAAATGGTGGCAGCAAGTAGAAGTGCAGATGTGCCACATAAAGCTCAGGTAAAAATGACTTTTACAAATGTGGCATACACAGAGACTGATGGGTGCAGAAATAGTGAAACCCAACACCTGCAAAGCTTTTCTGTGAAGTTTGTTGAACAATATTTGAGATGACTGCAATCTTAAATAGATGGGTGCTTGTAAAGCTGCAACACAAAATTGTTCTCATTTAGGATGAGAGATTTGACTACATGTATAAGACGTGATCTGTACTGATAATGTTTCTTTCAATTATTATTTTTCTGGAGCAGTTTGCAAATTATTACTTTAAAGCTTTTAAGCTGTATGGTGATGTGGAGTGGTGTCATGGTATTTTGGTTTGAGTAGGAAGAGGCAGATGGGCATGCACCAACTTACAGGAGTGTTTGGTTAAATCTAAATGAAAAATGGCTAGTGCCACTCATCATAATACCAGGAGGAGAGGGAAAAATATATCCCCTAAGTAATACGTTGTTTTAAGGCATTGTCAAATAATAATGTGTACTTGCTGGCAGGGAGAACCAGATGATTAAACAAAAGCTAGAGGTAAAGCAAGTTGTAAGGGAGATACCGTTGTACCAGAGGTAAGAAAAATACTGAAGGAAAAACATTATGTAATGGTTGCTTCGGAAAGTGATTTAGGACGAATCTGTGTGGGACGGTAACAAGGATGCAGGTGTTAAGCAATGAATGCAGAATCATAGTAAAAATGGTAAATTAGGACTTATTAAAGTTATAGGAGCAATTTCTGAATAATAAAAAAAATACATGAGTTTTTATGCTTGTAAAGCCAGGGAATTGAAGTAAGAAAAGTTGTGACATGGAAATGCAAGGAAATTTCTTTTTCTCTGGTAATGAAGGTAAGAGTCTTAAATCTAGTAACAATGTAGGAAGCAGAACAAAATGGCAGAATGTACAAATAAAGATAACAACATAAATTATTTTATTAGTGTACTAGTGAGAAAAGCTAATGAGTAGTAAGAGAGGATGGAAGAAATACAAGAAGATGTTCATCAGGAGTAGTGGTGAAGGGTTAGTGGTCTCAGGTAACACTCTGTGCTCCAACTCACTGTGGGGGGGATTACAAACTCACATTTCAATTGCCCGAACAGGGCAATTGCCTGTTCCTTGGGAGTGGATATATTTGTATATAGTACAAGGGTGGTATGGGTATGTTTGGTTACTTAAAGGTTGGTTTTTTTTCTGCGAGTTAGTTTTCTTTTTATGTACACTTGTGTGAAACCATTTGGATAGGATAGGATTAGTGGTCTTCATTGAGCAATTGGAGAGTAAACGTAATACAGAGTAGGGTAACATTTGAACAACATTTAATAATTACAGAGGAAGGGGTTGTGTGGGGATAACAGGGGTAAAAAGGAGTTGTGAGCAGATGGAGAAGGTAACATGGTAAAACTATGGTAGGATCAATCAAACTAATGTCATGGAAAGTGAATGGATTAACAAGCCTGTGCAAAGACAGCCATGTTACAAGAAACACACTTAAATCAAGAGGAACATAAAAATGAAGCACGGGGGGGTATAACATATTAGCACAGGTGCATTATCAAATGGAAGAAGAGGAGTGATACTGATGAGAACTTATGGATGAAAGAAAAAAAGTAGTTTTGGAGTCTGAGGATGGATACTTATCTGAGTGTAGTGGTAGCTGGAAGGGGAAGAGGAAGGTGTTGCTTTATATCTATGTTCCCCCAAAAATGAAGAGCTGGATAGTAAGAAGATTATTAAAAAAAGGTGACATACTTTCAAGAAGGGGGCTTGTTTTTGGTGGAAAACTAAAATATGAGTTTCCATGAGGAAGAGAAAAGAGAAAGAAAGGCAAGGAAAGTAATCAAAACTGAGAAGTTAATGCAATTTCTCATAAAAAGTGGATATAATAGACACCTGGCCAAGAAGGAGAATAAGTAAAGATCGGGGTGCATGCACTTCAGTCCAAAATGGCAGACATGGTCCAGAATAGATAAGATGCTGGTAACAAAAGAGCACAGAGATATGACTGAGTGGATGGGAATGGGGCTGATAATACAATCAGATCACACTTCTATACTGGCAGACATAAAACATGGCATGGATGAGCTAAGGCAGACCATCTGGAAGTTTCCAGCATATTTGCTAAACAATGATGAGACACAGGTTAAGGTAAAGTTGCCAGCATATTTGCTGAACAATGATGAGACACATGTTAAGGTTAAGAGAATAAATACGACTGCAAGAGTTCCACAGATTTATTAAAAAAAGTTAGCGCCTCGGCCAACACAGCCTTGAAGAAAATACTTCTTGAAGGCTGTGTTGGCCAAGGTGCTAAAGTTTTTTTAATAAATCTGTGGAAGTGTTGCCAGTTGTATTTATTTATTTTCTGCTTCTTGGTGGTCTTTTAAGGTTAAGAGAATGTTGGAAAGGCTGGTAGCATGATAGGTTTCTACTGAGAATGTGATAAGGTGAAAGAAAGGCTTAGGGGTAGATGCTGTCACTGGGAAAAGAGGGTGTTTTGTAGTCATCAGAGGAGAGAACAAATGCAGAAGTTTAGGGGCTTACAGTTAAAAGAGAAGACTAGCTAAAGAAGGGAAAGAGCAGCTGAGATAAGTAAAGGCAGAGGTGCAAAAGATGAAAGAGGAGTATATTTTAGCATGGGGTGTGGCTGTTGAAAAACTATAAAATACTAATACACCTGCTTCAATAAGGACTCAGGCTGTACAGTTGCAGCTTTAAAGGGTAGAAGGAATGGTGCACGAATTAAGAAATCTAGAGGTTCAAAAATAATTTTAAGATTGTTTTTACAAATTGTGTAAGGGAGAGGAATGGAAAGAGGAAAAGCCAGGGAGGATTAAAATACACTTAAAAGAAATGCAGATAGGAACACTTTGCACAGAGATTGTGGAAGACATAATGGGACAGGAATTAAGAGAGGCACTGTGGAAGCAGCAGACAAATAAGTTCCCAGGTACTGATAGAATTCCCGCAGAGGTATAGAGAAACTAATTACATTCTGGGTAAAGGTATTTAATCCAGTGATGCAGACAGAGAATTCCGGAGTCTTGGAGAAGTGGAGTGATAGCTGCAAACAGAAGGGAGAGATTTAAAGTTGGTTAGCTCATACAGGCCAATTACAATTCTAAATCATGACTACAAGACCATTGTGAATAATATGGTGAAACGAGAAGCACTGGTAATGCCTCATCTAATATGCCTGGATCAGTCTGAGTTCGCCCGGGAATAGAAGACTTTTGATAATATAATTTAGACATTAACAGTAATCCAGGATGCAGTTCAGGAAAGAATATGTTATTATTTCCACGGATGGAAAAAATATGTTTTAGAGTTGGTTATTCTTATCTGTATCATTAGGGGTGATGTATTTTCCTCAAACCTTTATTCCCTTGTTTAAGGGGATTTTACAAGAAATAGACACATAGGTGAACATGATAGAACTCTCAGAAGTATTCAGACTTAGTAGAGGCAGAAGGCAACAATATCTGTTATCCCTGTTACTGTTCTCTATATATCTAGAGCCATTAGCAGAGAAACTTAGACATTCAGAGGTAAGGGGTTACAGATGGGGTTGCTAGGAATTAAAAGTATAATATGCAGATGATGTTATCTTAACCTACAAACACAAGAAGATATTAATTAATTAATTTATTTATTTATTTGTTTGACATTTGTTGACTGGGATAGTCTGACTAGGCAAATGCCCTTTTTCAGTGGAGGCCCAGGGAGAAAAGCTCCAGATTACAACAATACAAGATAATTTACATTTTAAACGTAATGTATATTAGGAAAGCTCCATATTGTTAACAGTACAAGAAAATTAACTTGATAATATAATATAAATAAGAAAAAAAATGGTAATATATGTATAGTTAGAGAAGAAAAGAAAATTAAGAAATAAGAAATATACAGAGCGTGATAAACTCTTCCAGTTGATTAAAATATTTATAAAATCATCAGGTTATAAGATTAATGAAGAAGAGACCGGGGCAGTAGAGATTAATGTAAGGAGTATGGAAAAGTTATAAGAAGTTTATCCTTATACATGGAATGTTAAGATGATGAAGTATTTGGGGATATAGCTGATGATTACATATTAAAACTATATACAAAAATGACATCAGAAGAAAATGGAGCGTTTACATGGAAAATTCTGGAAGTAGAAGAATTTAAATCTAAAGTCAGACTATAATGTGATAGTGCTGAAGTGGCAAGTAATGCCACACCTAAAATACTTAAGGTAAGTTTTCTGGTCTACATAGGCAAACTAGTGTGACCAGCTCTAAGAAATTTTATGTGGGACTTTCTATTGTCAAGGGTGAAGCCACATGAGAGGTGGAGTAGGCTGATTTTACCCATAAAAAAGGTGGGGGATTGGTTTTTCCCAACACTGAAAGTTACTTTACTGCAAAGCACTCAGCTTGATTGACAAGATGTGGAGCACAGCAGTACAATGCAAGGTGGAAACACATGATGTTGTCTAAAACGTTGTGTTCTGAAATGCAGGATTGACTTAAAGTGATATGGAAGATGCAGGCAGGTGTTATCATTTAAGTTTAATAGATTTATAACTTTGTTATTTTGTGATTTCTTTAACGATTATTGCTTTGATTTTATTCTTAATAAATTATAATCCTGATTTTTTAATTCTATAGTTAACTTATCTGTATGCATATGTTATTACTTGCTCCTGTTAATGGTTTATCATCAGCAAATACTACCTTAGACTCATATATTTCACCAACTTTTATTCCTGATGCATTATGATTGTATCTTATGGCCGATACTAAATATTCCATTGCTAATGCAAGTAATGTAGGTGACAATGAACATCCTTGCTTTGCACTCTTCAATGTTAATAAATTGCTATATGTAGGAGCCCAATTTAACATAATTTGAATTATTTGAGTAAAGCAATTTGATTAATTGTATGGATTCATTTAGAAAATCAAATTCTTCCAGGACTACAAATAAGTACTCCTAGATCACTGAATCAAATGTGCTTTTCAATATCTGAGCTTATAAAAGCTGTTTCTGAGTTTTTATTGCTACTATAATCTAATTGAGGCATGATTCTTTTTTATGTTATCTAATGTTTGCATATATCAAATAAAACGAGTCTGCTCATAATGTATTAATTCTGGGATATAACGTTTCATTCTCTCTGCATAAATAGAAATAAATATCTTACCAGAACACCTCATAGGATCCTTGTCTTGTTTCAAGATTGTTGTTAATGTATATTTCTACGAAGGTGGTATTTTTATTAACTTGTACGTCTACAAGTATCCCATGAAAATTCAGTATAGTATTTGATGGTAGTATTTCATATATTTCAAGGATAATAGAATTCCTTGATGGTGCTTCATGTAAATTTATATTTTTTTGTTTGATTTGTTACTATTTTGTTTCTATAGGTCCTAACAATTTGGTTATTCCTTCTTCTGAGAGTTTACTTAATATTTTCCCTCTTGCAAAATCCACTTTCAGCTGTTTCTCATTTTGATTTGGTGTGATTGACTTCTATTGTCTGGCAGCTGGCACAGGTGATTATAAAGCTATTAATGAGATGTTTTCTATAGTCCACTGGTGCAGGGTTTAATTTCCTGAACCTCTGTTGCCTAACTATGTGACTGTGAGCAAGTCACTTAGCCTGACAGTCCTCCTGGGTTAAAACTGAACAAGATCCATGGAGATCAGTGCTCAACCCTGGTAAACAAATAAAATAAATTCACCCCTGGATTTACTAATCTTCTGTGCAGGACTAGCTTAGTCCTGCACAGAAGTGACCATTTAGGAGCAGGACGGCAGCACGCCATGCATATTAATGAGGTGCGCTGCTTGAGCTCTTAATCTTACACGGAGCGTATAAGAGTGCAGGGGGTGTGTCTGAGAGCAGAGCTCTCAGAATATACATGCCCCCACAATGCAGAACAGTAGAAAGGGGTATGAAATGAGTGAGACCACTCACAGGTGACTGCATATCCCCACCAACAGTTCCCCTTATGTACAACAGCAACAGTATATATGAATAAAATAAAGAAACCCTTTTTTTTTTTTAAATCTGATTAAAGCTAACCACCTAACATAATTAGGCAACAGAGGTTCAGGAAATTAAACCCTGCACCAGGGTGTGCCCATCACTTAGCTGCGGTTAATGCAGCTAAAATGGCTGAAGAGGATAACAAGGAAGATATATGCAAATAAAGCAGCATAGCAATAGAGTAGTGGGCAGAGCATTTGCCTTACGAGCAGGCATTCCCAGGTCAAGTCCCCCAGCAGCACATTCCATTTTCCATAGCAAAGCACGTTATAAACAATATTTATGTTGCATAACTCACTAAATAACATATAATCTGAAGTAGGATGTTCATTTGTCAGCAACCTGTGGGTTACGGATCTGATATCGGATCCGAGCCGGCAACTTGTTTCAAGCTAATGGATCCGAGCTCCTAGCTCCTCCCTTCACCCATAATCCCCTGCTAACCCTCTATGACCTCAGCTCTAGTTTGCCGCGCTTGTGGATGGCTGGATCCTTTTGAGCTTGTCAGCTAAGTGAAATATTTTACTATTTCTATTGTAATTTTTGTCAGAAATTTCTTCTTTAATTTAAATTAATCAAGTAAAAGTGTGTAAGTGTTAGGTTCCTTATTTTTTGATCTTTATTAGTTACCCTCCCTTCGCTGGTCATTAGTGTGTGAGTGTGTGTTGCGTTTCTTTTGGGGCCTGTGTGTGTGTGTGTGTAGTAGTTTTTTCCTTTTCTTTTTCAAAAAAGAATGGCTGAGGCCCCAAAAGCCATATTTTCCAAATGTACCGAGTGTGGCCATAAGCTCTCCCCGGCTGATGGCCACACTCGGTGCGTTCGGTGCCTTGGGGTTGAACACCTTACCATGGGCTGTACCATCTGTGCAGTGTTCAAGCCCAGGGCACTGAAAGAGCGGAGGTCGAAGCTGGTCCTGGCGGGACTTTTACCCCAGGACTCGGCTTCGGCCTCCGCTACCTCTGCTGCTCCCGTGGCTCCACCACAGCCTGTGGTCACTGCCACTCCTGCCCCCCTGCCTCCGTCCGGGACTCAAACTCCTGCTAAAGTGTCAGAGGACAGGGAGGCCAGGAGGGAGAAACGAAGGGAGAAGCACCACAAGCGGCGGGCCGAGACCTCCGTTTTGGCCCCGCCAGCTAAGCGGGCTTCTCCCTCCATTGCTTCTAGGTCTCCTCCTCCTCGGCTCCGATCCCCTGGTTTCTCCCCAGGGCCTGAGGAGGAGGAGACCCGATCTCCGTCGAGGTCATCGAGGTGGCATTCCAGGCCTGCCTTGGTGGCCTCTTTGAGATCTACTTTCAGTTTATCCGATGCAGACTTGGACCGGATGATGCGAAGATTCATCCAGGCCCAGCTGCAGATGGGAGTGCTCTTTCCTCCCCCCCCCCTCAGGGGGGGAGCTCGACACCTTTTTTCCACCCAATTGCTCCTTCTCCGACCTGCTATCTGGGTTTGGAGCTTTCGAAGCCGAGCAGCGTTGGAGCCGGGGGTGGGTCGGCACCGACAGTACTTGGCACTTCGGATCCGACCCTGCCTTCAAGCCTGTCGGATCTGACCTCTCGGAGCCATGGTCCGAGCTTTGGATCCGGGGGATTCAGTGTGCCTTCAGCTCCGTCCAGGTCGGAGCGCACTGGTCCCTCAGATCCGACGGTCTCAGTGCCGGCTCTGATCCCTTCATCGGATCCGAGTGGGAGCTGTCTTTCGGATCCATTAGAGAGTGGCTCTCCCTCGGCCTTCGATGTTGTGGAGAGGGCTCTGTTGAGAGCATCCGGACCCCCGGTCCTTGCATCGGCTCCTACCTGCACTCCCTCTCTGCTGGGCCAGGCTTCCATCACCCGGCCAATGGGACAGCCTGCTACGATGTCACAGATGGTTCCATTGGAACAAGATGTTGCTAGCGAGGCCTCCTCGGACAGTCCCCCTGAGGAAGCTCCCCGCAAGCATAAGTGCAAAAGGAGGCACGTGGACTCCCCTGAGTCCTTAACTGAGGACACGGACTTGGAGGAAGGGGAAGGCTCCCCAAGATCGCCCCCTGAGGATGTCTCCTTTGGAGACATCATGGAGATGCTGAGAATCAGAGGTGGGTGGTCTGACCCCAAGTCTTCCTCTGATGAGTCCGTGTTTCTGGAGGCATTTGAGCCAGGCCCATCTACCTCTTGGGTGTCCCCTCCAGCCGACCCCCTGGTGGACCTCATTACCAACAGGGCGTGGAAGGATCTCGACACCGTAGAGCCAATACCGAAATGCCTGGATAGGATTCTTAGCCCCCCCTCAGACCGATCACATTGGAGTAAGGGGCCCCCTGTAGATGCCATGTTGACGGCGGCAGCCACAAAGAGGGAATTGGCTCAGGAGAGCCCCTCAGTCCATCCACCGAGCAAAGAGTCCCATTTGATGGACCGCTTAGGGAAGCAAGTCTTTAGTTCAGCGACCTTCTTGGTGAGGTCTCTGAACTATATGGCACATGTCATCAGAATGCAGCGGGATCTTATCAAAGAATACGCTGCATCCCCCCCTGAGTCCATGCCGGAGGATGACAAACAATTGTACTCCACCCGAATGGCCACTCTGAGATCGATTTCAAACACCTCTATGTGGCTATTGTCCCACGCCACAGAGGGAGCCGCTAAGGCTAGCGGAGCAGGCCTAGTCATGAGACGTCAGGCCTGGCTCCGTCATTGCGATTTTATGGAGCCCTTTAAAGCGTCTTTCGCGAATGCCCCTTTTGATGGTTCTGCCCTATTTGGCAAAACAGTTCATGAGACACTTGTCCAGAGCGAGAAGGACGGGAAGACGTTGTCTGCCGCTCAGAGTCCGCTTCTCTGCTCCCCAGCGGTCCTTTTCAAGGAACCAAAAGGGTCAGAAGAAGATGTGGTTCCGAAAATCACAACATTCCCAACCAGCTCTGGACAACCAGTCCTACCGTGGCAGAGGTGGACAGGGAGGACACCGCCCCAGGGGCAGAGGGGCTCCAAGAAACTTTGGGTCCAGAGAACCTTTCTCTGAGTGGCCCGCGCAGCAGCCCAGAGGGGTTGCCCGGCTGCTGCACTCTGGAGGCAGTCGGGGGGTGCTTTTCGGAACACCTAGCGGCATGGGAGTTCATCACAACAGACCACTGGGTGCTTCGCATCATATCCAGAGGATACAAAATACCAATACTCCATGTCCCCAAATCCAAGAACCTCCCCAATGTGCCACTCGATCAGAGGGAGGACGCAGCTGCAGAAATTCAGCAGCTGCTAAGAAAAAGAGCCATCCAGCCCGTCCCCCAAGACCATCTCAGATTAGGGTTCTATTCCAGGTTCTTTTTGGTGCCAAAAAAGACGGGGGACTTGAGACCTATCCTAGACCTTTCCCGCTTGAACCTGTCAGTAACCAAGGAAAAATTCCGGATGGTCACTCTTCAATCTATCCTCCCCCTTTTGAGGGAAAATGATTGGATGTGCTCTATAGACCTCAAGGATGCGTACTACCACATTTTAATGGACAAACGATCCAGGAGGTTCCTTCGCTTCTGGCTGGGGGCCGGTCACTACCAGTTCAGGGTCCTTCCCTTTGGCCTCACCACAGCCCCCAGGGTGTTCACCAAGGTATTAGCAGTGATTGCGGCCCACCTGAGACTCCAGGGAATACAGGTCTTTCCGTACCTGGACGACTGGCTCCTGACCGCACCAACAAGGCATCTACTTTGCTCAGCCAGAGACTTCTTTCTCCATCTAGCCCCACAACTAGGCATTACTATGAACGTCGGCAAATCTCTACTGGCTCCAATGCAGGTCATAGAATTCATAGGTGCCAGAATAAACACCAGAGATTTGCGAGCCTTCCTAACTTCCGAGAGAATCTGGAACTTACAACTTCATGTGCGGGCTATCCTCCATTCAAAGGCTTCACCAGCAGAATTGGTCCTGAGGGCACTAGGCTCCATGGCAGCAGCGATTACGCTCCTCCCATGCGCCCGTTTGAACATGCGGGTACTGCAATGGACTCTGCTAGTGCAATGGTCCTTTCTATCCCTTCCTCTCCACCATCCCATTGCTATCAGCAAGGCTTGCAGGAGGGCGCTACTATGGTGGCTCCAAACCTCAAACTTCCATATGGGCCATCCCTTCTGCACCTCTCCCCCTCTTGCCACGGTGACCACGGACACTTCCCGCCTCGGGGGGGGGGCATTATTCAGGCAGGACAGTCCAAGGCACGTGGGACGATACAGAGACCTCCCTGCATATCAACGTTCTGGAGATGAGAGCGGTGCTGTTGGCATTGCAAGCACTTCAGGACTTCCTTCCCACAGGAACAATTGCAATTCAGTCGGACAACATGTCGGTGGTCTGGTACATCAACAAACAGGGGGAACCAGATCTTACCCTCTATGCCGTGAAGCCATGAGAGTGTGGGAATAGGTGATCTCCACCAACCACTTTCTGATTGCAATGCACATTCCGGGGAGGACCAACATCCTAGCGGACAAGCTCAGCCGCACCCTTCTTACCCCGTATGAGTGGTCTCTCAATCCTCTAGTAGCGAAGCAGATATTCACAACATGGGGGCGACCCTGCTGCGATCTTTTTGCATCTCCATCAAACACCAAATGCGACAATTTCTTCACTCTAATCCCCCCTCCGGGGAAACTCCAAGAGACGCTCTGGTGCATGCTTGGCCACCCGGTCTACTCTGTGCCTATCCTCCTCTACCACTAATGATACAACTCTTACAGAAAGCCTCACAGTTGGGGAGCAAGATGATTCTCATTGCCCCATTCTGGCCTCGGCAAATTTGGTTCCCTTACCTGTGGTCTCACCTTGTGAATCACCCTTGGATTCTAGATCCCATTCCGGATCTCATCTCCCATCCGTTGAATTTACCAACTCCAAACCTGGACAATCTGAAACTGACAGCTTGGTTGCTCCAGTTCCACTCCTAGTTAGGACTCCCGGTATCTCTTCACCAGTCAAAGCCATCCTCGTGGCAGCACATAAGCCCTCCACCAGGAAAGTGTACCACAGTAAATGGAAACGTTTTTCCATCTGGGCGGAGCATCACGATCTAGATCCCTTTACGGCTCCTCTTCCATCCATATTAGATTTCCTAACTGAACTCTTTCAGGAAGGCGCTAGTTGTTCAACTGTCAAAGTGCAATTGGCAGCCATATCACATTACCATGTGGGACATGATACAGGGCCCTTGATGTCAGCCAAATTGTGTAAAACCTTTCTCAAGGGCACCTTTTTACTTAGACCCCCTGTAAAGGAAGCCGTACCTCCCTGGGATCTTACATTAGTTCTTCAAGCCTTGACTGCTCCACCCTTTGAACCCGCTGCTTCAGTAGATCTCAAATTCTTGTCATGGAAAACAGCATTCCTTGTAGCCATCACTTCAGCGAAAAGAGTGTCGGAGCTTCAAGCTCTCTCTGTGAAGCCTCCTTACCTGATCTTTCACCCAGATAGAGTGTACCTCAGGATCAGTCCCTCCTTTCTTCCCAAGATAGCATCAGAAACCAACATAAATCAATCCATAAATTTGCCGGTTTTCTTCCCTAAATATCAGAATAAGGGAGAGTACAAGCTGCACTCATTAGATGTTTATAGTCAGCTTCGCTTTTATACTCATAGGACAGCTGGCCATAGACAATCCGACCAGCTGTTCATTTCCTTTGCCAAATTTAACTTGGGAAAAGCTATCTCTAAAGTATCTCTATCCCGCTGGATTTCCCAATGTATCCTACTGGCGTATCAAGCCTCGGGTAGACCCACACCAGAAGGAGTTCGTGCTCATTCCACCCGCTCCATTTCTACCTCTGTGGCCTTCAAGTCTAGAGTTCCATTGGATGATATTTGTTCTGCAGCCACTTGGGCTTCATCTCATACCTTTATTAACCACTACAAGCTAGACGTGCTTTCTAGAGGGAGAGCATCCTTTGGCTCTGCTGTGCTTCATAATATCCTTCCATGATGGCCACCCAAGGTGCAGGTAGCTGGGGACTCTGTCCCACAGGTTGCTGACAAATGAACATCCTACTTCAGATTTAGAAGTTATGTACTCACCATAACGTTCCATCTGAGTAGGTAGTTCATTTGTCTGCAACCATCCCCCCCTCCTTCCCCCTGACCTTCTTCAGATCTATTAGTTGTTAGATATCCTTTGTTGGATATATATTGAGGGGCAAACTTGATCTGAGGTCATGGAGGGTTAGCAGGGGATTATGGGTGAAGGGAGGAGCTAGGAGCTCGGATCCATTAGCTTGAAACAAGTTGCCGGCTCGGATCCGATATCGGATCCGTAACCCACAGGTTGCAGACAAATGAACTACCTACTCAGATGGAACATTATGGAGAGTACATAACTTTTAATTTATGAACTGGAGTACTGCAGTAAATGCACATGTGAGGTGTCAGTGTCATAATGAATAAGGCACTAGTAAGCAGGTTTAAGCACAAATAAGCAGTAGTAAGCATATTTAAGCACTGGTAAGCGGGCCTAAGCCCATTTGCATGGCGGTAAGCAATGCTTACACTGGCTAAGCAATTCTGAAGCTAACTCTCTGTAAGCAGATGTAACGGCACGTTAGCAGTGCTTACCGTTGCACAAACTGGCTTACAACTGCTCAAAAGTGCCTTAATCACTCTGTATCCAACATCCCTTGTTCTGCCCATCAACAAAATAAACAACACTGTAGGTCTCGAACCCAGGACCCTACATATCATAGTCACAGTAGTCAACCACCAAGCCATCACAGAAGTACAAAAGAATGAGGTAGCAGCAAACAAGCCCTTACCATAGTATAACCAAACTGAACCTGTGAAAGGAATCAGTATATAGTCATATGTTCCATAACCCACTACATAACATATATATGTAAACTGGAGTACAGCAGTAAGCCCAGAAGTGAGGTATAATTGTAATAGAGTGTTGAAGTCCCCAATAAAACACAAGGACCCCACAGAGTGTACGTACACATTAATCATGGATACCAGGCATACATATGAGGTGTAATGATTAATAACGCAATGCCAAAAAGGCATTATAATGCAAAGTCTATTGTAAGCAATGCTATGCATTGCACAGGCCAGCTTAGGAGGTGCAAGCACTATGTAGACCAACTAACTCATTGTGTCCAGTGGTATACCCCTTTAAACAATGCCAACCCTAGGTAAGCAGGTTTGCCCATAACTTAGCATTTCAAAGCTGGCCAATCATGGAAAAGTGCATGAAATCGGCCCTACTTAAACCCAAGAGGCAGGAATACATCTTATAACTGGTTGTAGCTTCCCCTTGCAGGCATTATGGCAGTAAGGGGAGAAGATGTGTGCTTCCGGGCACAGTGTTGGTGCATCCAGGAGTCCAAGGTCATGGCAGGACTTCTAGTTAAAGACCATGCTCAGAGACTGTTGCAGGGCCAGTACCAGGGCTCCCAATATAAGGTGGAGGCCTGGGACTGTCTCGCCCGTGACCTCACCAGTGCCACTGGCATACCCTGAACTGGTGAGCAGGTCAGGCACCACTATGCCGACCTGAAGTGGCATAAAGGGACCTCTTGGAAGAGTGGCTCCAAGAGGCTAGAGTGTTAGGGGATGTTCCAGCTGTGTGTAAGTATCACCCCAGTATGTGTGTAATAATTGCTAGCTCAGGTATATCATGATTAGGTATAGCTAAATATTCCTCTTATGTCCCCCACAGCTGCAATGGAGTGGGCTGTGAACCAGGAGGCCCACATCAGTCGCCTGGCGAGGTTGTGATGTGAGGCAGGTCAGTAATACTCATGCATTTACTGTCATAGGAAATAAAAATAAAAGTAGTAGTAAATTAATTGCTTGTATAAAACCTGTATTGTTCAAGACAAGTACTGCATACACTAGAGAATATGGCAGGAAGAGTCTCATAATGTTTGTAAATCAATAAAAGTGCAATAGCCTGACAAAACAGGTTTAACTGCTGGACTGCATGTGTATATCCTGGTATCATATGTTAATGTAGATATGCAATCATGTAATAGTACTGTAGCATTAAGCAGTGTTACCCACACCGTGCACCATATATTGAATGTGTAGGAATGCCTGTATATGACAGGTGTAATCCCCAGAGGCCATTTAGTACAACTGAGAGACACATAGGCAGTAAACAGGGAAAATTCAGTCAACAAAAAACAAATAACACATGAAACTGAGATGTCAGCTGTTGTTTTAGCACACACAGCCACAGTTCAAATCCTGCCAGTGGTAGTAGTCTGCATACAGAATCATACCCCACAACTATACAGATATGTCCAGAATGTCAAGTAAAGAGGCCCATATCTATTGCCTGTCAACCTGTCCCCCTGGGAAATCAGTGGGATGATCCCAGATTTATAGGTAGCAAACAGGAAGCACAACTGATTGACACACAGCTATGAAAACAAAGCTGACACACAAGCAACTCCCCAATATCTTATGTGACTAACAAGCCATGTATGTTTCATTTACACCCCAACTTATCAAGTTGTGGTCAGAGTGTGTACAGTAACAGAGTGAGATGTATGTGCATAATAGTAATGTGGGATCTGGTACTGTGTGTGGGAACATTCAGGTAGTGCTAATAAACATTCCTCCCACAGGTATGTCAGATACCAACACTGTGGCCAGAAATACAAGAATGATATGCAGTTGCTCTGAATAATGAGGTATTACACATCACTGTCACCCACAATGTCCTACAACATATAATGGCCTAGGAAATCTGTATATGAGTGCTGTAATACAAGGTCAGAATGCAAAAGCACAGGGGATTAATAAGACAAAAAGCAGATTGGAGATATACAGCAATATCTATATAGCAGACACAACTGTGATGGACAGTGTTTAAGTTGCAGCAGACAGCGCCATGGTCTGAATCCTGGGAGTGGAATTAGACTGCATACAGATTCATACCCCACAGCTGTACAGATGAGGCAAAATGTCCAGTATATGTGCCCATATCTGCTGCCTGTCCCCTTGGTAAGTCTGTGGGATGATCCCAGATGTTTAGCCAGCAAACAGGGAATACAAGTGATTGTCAAACATCATGAGAACACACCTGTCACTGTAGCAACCCCACAAACTGTTAGGATAGTCATATTTCAAGTATGTCCTATCTACACTTCCATATTGTCAAGCTGTGACCAGAGTTTGTACAGTAACAGAGTGAGATGTATGTGCATAATGCTAATGTGTAATACAGAACTTTGTGTGGCAACAGTCAGGTAGTACTAACAAACATTGCTCCCACAGGTACATTGAATATGAACACTGTGCTGAGAAATACAGACCATTATAACCTGTACTGGTACTGTTCACTCTGGTATTGTAGGGAATTGTAAGTGTTGCAGTTTCTCTGAATAATAAAGTATCACTGGTCACTGTCACCCACACTGTGCTACATAATATAACTGTGTAGGAAAGCATGTATATGTGTGTGTCAGGTCACTAAAGGTGGAAGAGGGCAATATTCTAGATATGTTCTGGCACACCAGCATGTGGTCAACACATGGCCAGAGTCTGTGCAGAAAGAGGTGGATAGCTATGTGCAAAACAACAACCCGGAATCTGGGAGCATGTGTAGAAACAGTTAGTTAGTGTTAACAAACATTTCCACCACAGGTATACCAGGTATGAGGTGTATACTGCAGGTAAATCTGGTTCATGTGTAATGATGACGACAGCCATATCACTGTCCAAACTAAGGCTATAGGGTAGTGCAGTAAGACTTGTAAGGTACAGATAGCACTGACTAGGAAAGTAACGTGGACTACAGGAATATACTAATTCTTAATTGACATCTTTCTCTCCCCCCATCAGATCTCCAACAATAATCAACATACCCACCCCAAATGGTATGTAATAACTCTCATAATGTCCAATTGTTTGATAAATATTTTTATGGTTCCCATGCATGTGCTATATTGAATTATTCCAACATTGGTGGCATGGTGCAGCAATTGGAGAGACCCCAAAAATTCCTCACCAAAAGGATAAAGGGACTCCAAAACCTGTCATATGCTGCCAGACTGAAGAAACTCCAACTCTATTCAGTTGCATACCATCTGCTCAGAGGTGACCTGTGCCTGACATACAAGGCCATGACCAACCCGGAATTAATGGACATGCTCCACCTCAAAAAATCCAAATCCACCAAAACCACTAGAGCAAGAGACTTAAACCTTAGCACGGATATAAATAGGACATGCTGGAGGGATAGATTTATCACCCAGAGACTCCCCATGCTGTGGAATAAAATCCCGGTCCATGTGAGGCAGAGCACCTCGCTGGCTCTGTTCAAGAGAAGTCTTGACTGGTGGATGGGAGATCGTAGGTTTACCCTGGGAATCATCTCTGTGTCACTACTGGACAGAGGCACAACAAACTAATGGGCACAGTATTTCTAACATAAGGGGCGGCGTAAGCCACATAAATTTGGGCTAGGGTTATAAATGCCCTAGGGCAGTTAGCCTAGTATAAACCTATGAACCTATGTACCTGCATGCTGTTCTTATTACCACTGTGGTCCCATATATGCATGTGTTCTGTTTGCTATGCAACTGTTCCGTATCTGATGTCTGGGTTAATGGGAATATCTATGCATGCTGTTATACCTAACCCTGGAATGTGTTGACTTACTATCCCACAAATGATGATGAAATCTAAACACGATAGCACGCTTGGGAAGGTCGGTCCCAGTGGACCCACCTGTCCCATCTCAGCTGGCCGTGGCACCAGGCACCAGCATGTCTGGGGCCCAACCTGGGACCTCCCTGACCGGTGGTCCTGCACCACCTTCGGGTGGAGCTGCTTAAGGGGATGCGGCTCACCCCCCCCTGGGAGTGGGCGGACAGGCACCTGTCACCCATTGCCAGGTCAGGGTTGTGGTGCATAGAGCGATCAGCAAGCACTTTGGTGATGTTCTACGCCAGCTCGAGGGCCATGTCTCGCGATTAGAGAGTCAGGCTGGCTCTGCAACTTAGCACCCAGCACAGCCACCTTTGGAGCTGTGAAGGTGCAGTGGTGACTGCCCATGAGTGGGGACCTAAGTCCCACTGTTACCACTAAGGGGCTTATGGGCTTCTGATATCCCAACACGCCTCCCCATCAAGGCGTTTACCCCTCACATGTGTCATTTACCACCCCTGTATGAGTCTTGTTTGTCTTGTCTGTTAACCTACCCAATCTACCTCCCCAAATATACCTACTACCCCCTCCCACAACATCCCACTCTCACCATGAAAAAAAAATAAGGGCAATCTGTTCCCACAAAAAAGTCTTGCCCCATACATAGCTGTCCATTTCGCACACATGTCCACTGGACACGTAATCTGCTCTAATTGGCATCACACCTCTCCCAGGGGTTTGAGTGTCCAAATCTACCTCCAAATTTAGTGTATATGTACAGCTGTTGCTGTAGACAAAATGGGCAGCTCTGGACCTTCCCTACACCCTTCCTGCACATCCCTGGCTATTTTCCCAACTATATTTCCCTCTTTGTGCCCTTTTTTTCACCACTTTCCTTTCAACCCCTTTTTCTTTTCTTTTAAAGAAATTAGCACAGCAGTAAGTGGCAGTAAGCACATTTAAGCAGCAGTAAGTGGGTTTAAGCCTGTTTGCTTGGGGTTAAGCAATGCCTACACAGGTTAAGCAATTCAGAAGCTAAGTGTGTATAAGACACTGTAACCGGAAGTTAGCAGTGCTTACCTCTGTGCAAACCCGCTTACAACTGCTTTAAAGTGCCTTAATCACTCTGTATCTAACGGCCCATGTTCTGCCCAGCAACAAAATAAACATCCTCTTTAAGGCTCGAACCCAGGATCCTGCCCACCATAAACAAAGTGATTTACCACTAAGCCATGCCAGATATACATAACACTGATGTTTTCAGAAACATATCATCCAGCCCAGTCATGCAACAGTACAGAGAATGTATTCCAACATTTAGATGTATATGTGTGTGTGTAAATATATTAATATCTAAACAGATACAACATATCTATATATGTATATATATATATATATATATATATATATATATATATATATATATATAAATATATATGAACATATATACATGTGATTGCCTACATCAAAACATATATATGTCTACACCTATATGTCCACTTATACACAGCAAAGTACATATATGTACGCAGAATTATATCTATGTAGGTATATAAGGACATAGTTATATATATATGTAAGCATATATATATATCTATATAGATATATATGGCCATACATCTGTAGATAGCAATGGTAGATTGACTAAAACATATATGTCCATGTGCACTGTTAATGGGGTTGAGAGGCCCCAAACAATATACATCTTGTACGAATAGGTATACCCCCCCACAGCCAAACACGTCACCCTGCAATACACTATCAAGTGTTGTGGATCCCATAACCAGGACCTGACATGACATGGGCACAAAATGTTAACAGTACTACATCCCACCTGTATGATGTCAGGCTGTTATTGGTAACATCATGCAGTACAGTCTGGCTCCCACAGAAATGTAAAATGTGGGAGCTATCAACATCCCCAGGATACATGTACATAGACATATATATGCAGATACAGATACACACACATATATATATATATATATATATATATATATATATATATATATATATATATATATATGTATACACATATATATAGATATACATGTGACTACACATACACACGCAGAGATATGTACAGTAAAATACATATGTAGAAGGTGCACACAATATGGAACGGCCACTATGCCTACAGTTAATACCTTCACAACTGGACCCTGTATGGGCCACCCATACAAATGACAATCGTTGCCTGCAACATATACCCACAGAGAGATCATAGGAAAAACACCACACACAGGTTTGCAGAAATGGAAAACCTTTATTTGTGTACTATTACAGTTCTATATGCCATGTCATATAGCTGTTCAAACACTGACATCCATATAAACAGAGTAATGCAACTGTGAAACAATTATACCAATACAGTAATCTGGAAAGGTTCACAACTGTTGCTGTCCAGGCCAAGCCTTTCAAATTGTGCAATAGTAAAGACAGACTGGGCCACTGGATACCAAACAATCACCAGTAATACAAGTGTATAGTTCAGCAGCCTCTATCTACACTCTGTACAAAATCACTAGGTGGTAAAGACTTCAATTGACCAAATGGGATGTAACTGTTACATAACAAGGCATAACTGACACCATCACAAGCACACTGACAAACAGAACAGTCTGTATGGCAGTAGGCATTAGGCTTGCATTAACCCAATTTATGTAAGTAATGTAAATATAGGTGAAATGTATGGCACTGTACATCCAGGTACCTTAAGGCAGCTCACCCCTGATACCCCCACATTTTGTAACAGCCTAGGTTATTTATGGCGCATCCCCCCCAGACTCAGTAATACAGGGCCATATACCACTGTTACATACACTGGCCTATGGAGTGCAAAAGGGCACACGTATTGTGTAGGTGAAGCCCACACATATATGGCCCCAGCCCCACCGTATGTGTGGGGGATACAACAGCAGTAGACTGATGGCAACAATGGCAGTGTGATATACTCACAGCCCACTACAGAATAACCCCTGACAGCATGTCATATGTGCAAAGCTTGGTATGTGGATAGAGGACAGAGGCTGGAACACAGGCCCATATGTGGAAAACTATTGCCATACACTAAGCAAGTCGCTGGTGTTACAGGATAGTCTGCAACCCTTAGTCAGGAATTTGAGGTTATAAACATAAATGGATGTAGCCATGTACTGATAGCACTTAACACACACACTGCCAGTGAAATATCTGACACAGGACCTGTGTGGTGGACAGACAAAACATGATAGGCACACCTCTGGCCACCAAGAGGATAGGCCCACAGTTGAGAGCTATGCAGACAGACTGCATTCCAAGGTAAACTAGTATGTACACACACACACACACACACACACACTGTAACACCAGTACTATACAAAGCACAATACAACTCTACTCACACTATGCCTTTAGTTATGGAACCTCCTACAAATATGTAGCTGGCCTGATTGTGCCAGTTCACCTGTAAGAGGTATTGCTACCTGCTGTCTGTAACACTGATGCCCACACACAGGAAGGATGTCCATCACACAGGAAAGGTAAAGGGACCACGCCCACATGATGTAGGGATTTATAGTAGGTGTTTGCCATGACAGTGGTAATTGAAAGTACTACACAGCAAGCTGCATGCAGTTAGCAAGTGGAGGACACTGATTGGTGCAGAGGCCTTTACCTGATCATGTGCATCACCTACTAAACCCAGGCTGCAATCTATTCAAAGCAGCTCAATCCATTTACTGGAGAGAAAGGGACAGAGAGTGAGAGAGAGAGAGAGAGAAAGAGAAAAAAGAGAAAAAAAAAAGGCAAAGCTCTTCAAACTAAAAGCTGAAGTCACAGGCATTTAGCCAGCTGCCATTCAACAAGAAAACGTTCCCACAACAGGTGAAGTATATATACATATAATAGAATGTAGTACCTGGTCCATCATAATGGGATAGATGATGTGGAATGATTTATATGTGCCACCAGGTGTTGTTGTGATGATGTTCAACTGAACAACTGCTATGGACAAGAGTGTCTGTCCCTGCGAGTAGTGGGCCATAGCTGTTAACTGTACAGGTCAGCACTGACAGACAAGATGTAAGTCATCATACTGTGTGTTGTATAATGGGAAGTATGTATATTATGTGGCCAGTAGCTGGCGGTGGAAGTAATGCCATTATGATGGACATGTGGGAGCCACGGCCCACCACTGGCAGGATACTCAGGTGAATCTGTAATGTAGCATGCCGGAATTCCATAGGTGTGTAATAGGGTTACCTGCAATCGGGTCCAACATATACCCCCCTAATGTCAGGCCGTGTCCATATGTAGCACCTGTCTATGTTGTAGCAAGGCAGAACAGTGCAGCTGTGCAGGAAGGTGTTGTGAGATTGTGGAGCTGATGTCTGAATGTACCCCACATATAGGTATGCATATGTGTACATATGTCACATATATAATATATAAAGATATATATGTATATCAGCATGTATGTGCAGAAATATACATATACCCATGTGTAGGCATATATATGTGCACATATATCCATCACATATATTTACACATATATAGATATATACCTGTATGCACATGTCTACATATATACAAACACACACACAAAAATATATGTATGTAAAGACATGTTCCCTATATTACTACCACAGTGATGCATGTTATGTGTGAGGCAGCAGCACACATAGCAATACACACAAATGTCTACAGCTGGCAGTGTGTGCAGCATGGATGGGTATGTCACATGTTAGTCCCTTGTTGGCACCACATTGCCCCAGTCTGTGAAGTATGCAATGGAAATATGGGGACGTATGGCAGGTACACATGTGGAGGTGGTCAGGATTGGTAGATATAGAGGACAGTCTACAGGGGTGGTATGTGGCACATGTGGTAGGTAAACACCATTGATGGTGTGTGTGGTCTGTGATGTGGATGCCCCATGGGCACTAATATGGGCACAATGGGAACAAGACTCCCACCCACTGCTACTCACAATAGCAGTTCATGTCCTGAAGGTGCCTGGTCTGGAGGCTGAGCAGGAGGAGCAAGTTGGCCCTGTGAATGTGTACTGGGTACCTCAGACTGATGTAGCACATCCCTCATGTGTCTTTGAAGCCCGGTATGGAACAGACCCTAGACCTGAGCTCAGGGGACAGGAACATATCTGTGTGTGCCCTGAGGTGGGGACAACATCCCCTGGGTGGTTACACCTGATGGTATTGCTGTAACAGTACATGAGGAGGCCCCAGGTTGGGGCACACATGTGATGTGGCCAGGTATCATGGGCATATGGGTGTGGAGAGGTGGATTTGCTGGCCAATAGAACATATACATGTTATTGTGTCACTGTTATAGAACATATGTTGGTAGTAATATTCTACACAATCCCGGTACATGTCCAACAGCATGCATAGATATCCCCAATAACACAGACTGTCAGATGTGCAACAGTCTCAGAGCAGCCATACCACTGGCATATATGTAACCATAGTGGCCCTGACAATGGCATGCAGGTGAATGGTCTGTAACAGGCCAGCAATGATAGTGTCCACACAGAGGACATGGCCACAGTCACATAGCAGAAGGTGTGGTACAATACAATATCTGTCCAACCAGTAGTTAAGCTGTGGCCATACCTAATGAGTTGTGTGTACAGTCTGTTGAAGCTGATATGGTGGGGGGGGGGGGTGACAGAGATATGTATTATGAACTGTGGAAACCTTGCTGTATGAGTTGCTCAGACCTGTTTCCATTTTTATGTCTTTCAGCCAAGATGACACATACATGGTTGCCCACCTATTCCAATGCTGGGAATGAAGTGTTGATAGCACACATGATCCAGCACTATCCACTGCTGTTTGGCAGGCACGCACATGAGCAGCAGGAGTGGACTTTCCTGTGGAATGACCTAGTCCACAGGGTCAATGATGTCGGACTGCACAACCGCAGTTATGAGCAGGTCCAGCATCATTGTACTGATCTGCTTTGCAATGCCCGTCAGTGTGCTGCTGCAGTCCAGGGAAATCACCTCACCACAGGGGGTGCCATGCCATCCATTCCCCCATGACACATGTGGAGGAGTTCCTGGCCAGCCTCGTGGCACCTGCCTGTCTGGACAGCCAGCAACCACTGGACTCCTTCATGGAGGTGAGTGTCACCCATACACCATCTGAGGAGCTTGCAGGTAAGGACACAGGGCACATCAGTAGACCACTGTTGTGTAAACATCCGCATTGGTACAGGTAGATCATGCATATCTGACATGTCATAGATACATTGTGTTGCTGCATTGTAGTGATAAACAGATGTCCAGATGTAGTATTATCATAGGAATGTCCCATTGATGTATGGTAATACTGCACCCAGCCTGTAGCACTGCCACAGGTGTGGCCACTGACATTGCATCTCTCACCCTCTTATGTAGGTCCCTCCGGAATAACAAGGCAGCAGCCTGTAGCTGGTGAGTATGCTTTATGTAGATGCTTGCCAACACACCGGGCATGTAATGGTGATGGTATATTTCATGCACACATCTAACACACCTACCCTGGATGCATGCTGTACATGTGCATGTACTGTTGCTGTGAAATGCACGGTTTCACAGGGGTGACCATGATGGGGTATTGGAAGGGTATGTCAGACACCGGCATGATAACTAACATCCTGTCATTGCGAAATGTGTCCACAGGGAGTAATATACTGGTGGTAGACATGTCCTACAGTAGTGACATGTTCTGAACAACACCCATATACAGTGCAACACCAGTGTATATACCTGTAGGACAATGGCAACTGCTGCAGAGATACACTATGGCAAAAGGCATTACAGTAGTCCACATTATCAGCTGTGCCTAGACTGCAACATGTGGTGTTCAGTGTATGGGACACTGCAAAGTGGCACACATGTGTAGGGCTTACTTGTCATGCATCTGCATAAAAGCTGAAGGGGGGGGTCTCAGCATGTCACACCAGTGCACTGCAGCAGGGATCCTAAGGATGGTAGGAATGGCTCTATCTGCACATAGTCAGGTTCAGGACCTGTGGCAGCCGTAACCCTACCCACACAGCAATAGTGATGGCAGTGTGTAAACACCATGGGATGTGCACATGAGTAGACCTTGCAATCATGCAGAATAGGGGGACATGTGTAGGGCAGACTGAACATACACTGGGAAATGCAGATGGCCCACTCTGGTATACTCCTGCCAGGAGCAGTGGCTGCTGTAGTACACACAGCAAGAGGTGTGATAAACCATTATGATAAGCGTGTGCACACATATGCCCACATGGTGTGTATACATTGCGGTCAGCAGCCGCACACCTAACACAATCTGTAGACACTGCATGTAAAAGTACAGGACATATGCCACATACTGGGCTCATGTACTGCTAAGATATGCAGTTATGTGGTCCCATGGCAGATCAAGGATGTGTGTGTGTAAAATCAGTAAAGGTGTGTACACCCCCATAGCCATGGTGTGGTCTGATTTTTGTCAGTGTAAGAGTATTGCAGTGATCATACATGGTCTGTTGATGTTGACAGCTGTAAATCAGGCATCAGGCATTCATCAATGACAACTGGCCACGTATCATCCCAGGTATGTGTTGCTGAAAAACACAGGGGCTGTGAGAAGTAAAGCTGACATAACTGACACAGTACTACACATTGCACAATGGGTTGTACACCTGTGAATTGTGATGCACAGTACATGGCAGTATGTGGATAACAGGTGCACAGCAATACTGTGTACATGGGTGCAGTGGTATCCAGGGGAAGGAGCATCACCTAGTGACACAGCACATGCATCACACACATGTATACTGTTGCTAGCATGGATTGACTATAGCTGAACTGTATGCTGTTCTGTACCATATGTTCTGCATGTTAACAGATGGGTAATAGGAGGACTGTGTGCACTATCATTGTGCAACCTCACCTGTGTGTGTGTGTGTGTGTGTGTGTGTGTGTGTGTGTGTGTGTGTGTGTGTGTGTGTGTGTGTGTGTGTGTGATTGTGTGTGCATCCTGGTGGTTAGTTAGTTTGCCTGCAGGGTCACTCTGGTGAAGTGGAGGGAGGTTGATGCATGTAGGATGCGTGTGTGCATGTGTGTGTTTGTGTGTGTGGTCATGTATGCACATGTGTGATTGTGGGGTGCTCATACGGCTGTACCTCCCTTTGGGACTGTGCAGTACATGGACACTGACCCACATTACACACCAGGAATACCTGTCATGTGTGTAATCACAGGACAGCAAATAGTATAATATGGTCTGTAGCATGAAACAGGCATCCTGAAGGAAGGTAGAGTCCAGGTACACACTTAATATCACAGTCAGCAGAGAGGTCACCTGCAACCCACATATGCAGCTCTACAGATGCATTGGGGAAGTACTTGTCAACACCAGTGAGTGTATCCATATATTACAGTTGTCACATGATGGGCTGACGAAGCAGCATATCTGGCCTGTACTGAGCATTACATACACATGACACATCAATGGGAGATATTATGGATACAACATAGTAGCCCATACATATAGGGGCCATGCACATTGTTTCCGGGCATACAGAGGGTGCATACCGAATGACAGCAGTGAGGCCATGTAAATCCACTATACACAGGTCAGGCAGGTAAAGTAGCAACAGGCCTTGTGTTGTGGCTGCTTGTGTGGGCATTTAGAGGACTGTGATGTTAATGAGTGGTATCAATGTGTGTATGTTAACAAGTGTGATGCATGATGGGGTAACACATGGGGGACTGTCTGTAAAGCCATTGACAAGTAGGTATTACGGAGGTGTGTGTGTGTGTGTGTGTGTGTGTGTGTGTGTGTGTGTGTGTGTGTGTGTGTACTGTTAGGCAATGCTGTACAGATTTTAAAGTGCATTTATTGTTTTCCCCCCACAGGTGGCGAGGTGGGTCATGGTCCCTCCTGCATGCAATCTGATGTAGGTGATGATGATAATAATGTTGAGGCACAGGTGAGGTTGTCAGGGGCGGACACTGTGCCATCATTTGACATCCCCCTTTTAGCCACCCCACCCCCGCACACAGTTTCAGTGCCTATATGCACCCCATCACCAGTGGCCATAGCAGAGGGATAGCTGGCATTCAGTGGCAGTGCACAGGAAAGTGTGGGAACCATGCCTACTGTGTCCGGTCGCAGCAGGCATAGCCAGATGTCCAGCAGGCCACCACATAGGCAGATGTCCCAGGGTGCTCATGGTAGGGCCACTGGATATCATGTCCCTGGCAGAGGCGACATAACTGCTACCAACAGAAGCATGTTTCAGGCTGTCATGGTGGTGTAGGCACATATAAAAAGTTATCACAGATAGGACCTGAGGCTGCAAAGGGCTGCTCTCATATCTTCAAATAACAATGCCCGTGAACTGGCTGGTGCCATCCATGGATTAACTGAGTTCATGGATAGATGGTCTGGTGAGATGATGGCCCTCATCAACCATGGTCTGTCCTTGCTTGAATGTGTAGTGGGAGTGTGGTGATGTCCACGTGGATGTAGGCCAGCATCGCCAACATCTGGTAGTCAACGTAGATGTGCCAAGACACCAAGAGGCTCCCGTAGTGGCAGAAGCAGCCCCAGCAGTGTGGGGGGTGTGCTGTCCACACCACACCACAGCAGGCCACATGCACATGGCTGGAGGCAGTGAACTGCACACCCTGCTAGGTATGGTCTGCAGCTGTCCATAAACACCTGTGTAGGGCAGCCACATGGCAGAACTGTGTGCATGCATACCCACACACTATGCAAATATACCTAGGGCAACCCCATACCTACACACACCACATCAACTTGGCCAGTTCCCCAGAGTACACCCCTCACCCACTCACATGGTGTCAAATGTATGGCCCACCCTCAGCCTTTGGCAAACCAACACCACACCCTGTGCATATGATGATACCTGTGTCCCATCCCTGTCATCCATACCATCGATGCATGGACTGGCTGATATGATTCTGATGCACACGGTGACTGTACAACCGTGTACCACAGTACTGCAGTGTAACATGTTGTAGGGAGTAGAGTGTGAGGCATATTTGGCAGGTAGTGTAGCCATCCAGCAATGATGCATTATAGCTGTTAGTAACATTGGTTGATTGCAGTCCCTATAATGTTATCCATTTGTGTTGTAGGTGTACATGGGTCAGCAGAAGGATGGTCAGCAGTCGTATTCCACAACGGGGTATGTCACTGTGCTGACACCATGGCTGTGACATATCTGGGGTACAGTTGAACACATTTCACAAGTTACAAAACCGGTTATTTCCTGTGCCACATGGACAGGTGGCCCGCTGAGGCATTTATACCCTGCAACCTAATGTAGACCCATCCACATACACGCACACTGTTACTTGCCAACACTGAGGCAAGAACCCCTACCTAGCTATGTTGTGATACTGACATGTGTGGCTTACATTGCACACACCGCACAGCATTTAAGGTGAGGTGTGTCCCAGGTTACATGGTACATGCAGAACAACCCCCGACATGTACAGCATGCTAATGGGGGATGTAATGGGTGTATTTGGATGATACGTAATGTGGCATACCATCATATACACATTTACAGACACATAACAGCCAGACACACATCTGAGATACCAGGGCCTATCGCTGCTAACTAACTTGACCATGTCTCCAATGTGTTACAGGTAGGCTGCACACATCACATGCATAACTGGCTTGGACTGTGGTAACAGTTACCTGTATGATTGATGGTGACAGTGGTAACCATAGTGTGGTACATGGGACATATACCTGGTGTATCTTGGTGTAATAACAGTGTGCACAGCACCCACATCCCCCACTGGATATTGTACTCCCTGAAACCCATGATGACACTCTGCCAAACCCACCATCACACACTGACGGTGACTGTGATACAACCCATAGTATGAAAAAGGCAGCACGCTGAAGGTAAACTCACTACTCCAAAATTTAATCCAAAGTCAAATAACAGTTTAAAAGCAAATACACACAATACCAATGCTGGTCCTTGTGCATGAACACAAAACACTCTGTTAAAATATCCACAATCCAGATGTCTTTGTGGATAAAAAACAACTTTCCTTATGAATGAATAAAATAGCTTAAGCAGTTTCATCTCTGTCTAGTCAGAAACTTTTTTTCATCAGTTTAACTGTGTTCTCTGTGATTGCTGTTCATGTTTTTCAAGCATGGTTGAAAGTGACTCAGGTTCGCTGTTCACTCAATCTATAGAACAGTAGTGATGTTAGAGTGGGAACAAAGATGCCTTGTAAATTCACACAATACCAATACTGGTCCTTGTGCACGAAAACAAGCTTTTATGGTTTTTGTAAGGTTTACTTATGGATTTTGGATGATATTTTTATCTTTTGGAATGGACCAGTTAATGCAATTTCTGAGTTTATTGAATATATAAATGAGCCCACCTGTTTTTTTTAAATTTTCACACATCATAGATCATCAAAAAATTACATATTTGGATGTAAAATTGAAGAAAGATTTCACTACAAAGTGTTTCCTGGCCGAGATTTATAGAAAACCCACTTACTCGAATAGTTTTTTACATTTTGAGAGTGGGCACCCATACAAGCAGAATAAAGGTGTAGTGAAGGGACAGTTTGTAAAGGCTGCAAGGATGATATCTTGCTTTGATTCATTTTTGGATGAATGTGAAGTGCTAAAAAAGATGTTTTTGAATAGATGTTATCCAGTTGGAATGGTGAAGGACATTATGATAGAGGTGGTGAACAAAAGAAAATCTGTTTTTTTTAAATCTCTATTGAGAAAAAGAGGCTTTTAGACAACATGACCATCCTGGTAATGGCCAAATAGATATGGCCAGTTCTGACCTAGCACTCCCTTTTCCAAATGAGCACAGTGAGAACAATGCAGGAACAGTATTAAATAGGTTAACATCCGATAATGCAGAACAAAGGGATTACAAAACAGCCTTCATTACCACTTTTAATATATCAAGTAACCTGATTAAAGATATTCTGTATAAAATCTGGGTTATCTTGTCCAGAAATAAAGATGTGCATGCTAAACTGGAAAAGTGCCCTATGGTCATATATAGGAAGGGGAAGTGTCTAAAAAAATATTTTTGAGACAGTTAAACAAGGTGACCAACATCCAGTAAATGGTAGTATGAAGAAATGTGGGGCCTGCAATTATTGTCCATTTATTTATGAGGGGAATAAATTCACTCTGAATAATGTACAAGTAAAGTTAAAAAAAAATGTGATTGTAATACTGAAAGGGTGGTATATTGTGCCTTATGTAATAAATGCAGAGGAGTCTACATTGGAAAAACTGAGAGGAAAATAAAGAATAGGATATATGAACATTTGAGGGACATAAGAAATGGAAAGGAAACAAATGCCTTGGCTAAACATATCTTGGAATTTATTGATCATGCTTTTAAGTTTTTTATTATTGAAGTATTAGAATATAGGGCCAGGGGGTCCTTGGAATCTTCTTTTAAAAAAACAAGAAACATTATGGCAAATCAGGACCAATGCAACAGAATGGCCAGGGTTGAATGAATCCCTGTCTGTGACATGCTTTTTAAGGCTAAAAGCTTTGGAGAGATAGTTGAATGTATACATATATATATATATATATATATATATATATATATATATATATATATATATCTTTTTAAAAAAACGTTTAATTATTTTTTAATTTTTTATTATGTGAGTGATTATAGTGGATTTGTATTACTGTCTCTTTAAAAAGAGTGATAATAGCTTTGTGTTAAACAGTGACCTTCATTGGTTATTTTATTGGAGGCGTGGCTGTAGTTGATTTTAAAATCTCTATCAAAAAATGTGATGTTATTCTGAGTAAGTTTCTGACTAGACAGAGACGAAAGCGCTTAAGCTATTGTTATTCATTCATATGGAAAGTTGTTTTTTATCCATAAAGACATCTGAATTGTGGATATTTTAACAGAGTGTTTTGTGTTCGTGCACAAGGACCAGTATTGGTATTGTGTGTATTTGCTTTTAAACTGTTATTTGACTTTGGATTAAATTTTGGAGTATTGAGTTTACCTTCAGCGTGCTGCCTTTTTCATCAGTTTAATTGTGTTCTCTGTGACAACTCATAGTATAATCCAACATTGGTACTACAGGGATATATGCATCTCATGCACATGCCATACGTGTAGTAGGGCATCAGTCAAGTGTAGGTTGCCTGTACATATCCCAGCTGGATACCTGCCATCTGCACTTCTGTACAGGGACTGGCAGTCATCAGCTTGGCAGGTAGCTATGCAGTAGCATGAGTGCATTGACAGACCAGTAAGGGGTATATATTGTAACACAGCTCACACACCGGGGATACAACAGGGAGGCTTCGGTGGTGTGCCTGTTGTCAGTACTACATTAAGCACTCTGCTCTTGCCTGGATTAGCACTGTCAACAGTATTACTGCCATGATACATTACATGCCAGTGTGACAGCATGTACCCTGGGCCACTACACCTGCATGTAACACATTCACATGGATAACAGTGCTGTACAGACCTCATATATGCCTGTGTCCCACACTTGACACTCACACCCCTTGCTAATGAAATGATAGCACATAGGTGCATGTATTGTACATGGCATTACATACACTTATTACAGGTTATCAGACTGGGTTGTGTGCCCTGGTTACCAGGGCTAAGCTATGCTTAGCAAGTATCAACATTGCTACAATATAACAGCTAAGCTGATTTGTGCACTGGTAAGCATTGCCTACACTGTGTAAGTGCTTGTACATTCACCCATAGCTTAGCACTGCTTAGCTTCACGCAAACCCACTTAAAGCTGCCTTAACCACTCTGTATCTGACAGCCCTTGTCCTGCCCAGCAACAAAATGAACATCCCTTGCAAGTTTTGAATCCAGGAATCTTTACACTGAAGTCACAGCACTTAACCACTATGCCATGACCACTGTGAAGACTGCTGTTGTTTTACCAATATAGCTGTCAATACACATATTGAGTAGCACTGAACATTTGCCTGTAGTTCCTAACTTGAGTAGTGCTTGCTATTAATACGACTGTTGCATCACATATGTTGTTTTATCATAATGTGCACATAGCAGATACATACAGTGAGATACATGTGGGAGGGTATACACAACCGTGACATTTATTCATGACAGGAATATGGTTGTATACATATAATAGGTCTATATATGTCTACATGTACATACACATGTATACTCATACATATGTCTGTATACACATCTGTATAGTGCTACATATATATGGCCATGTGTACATCTCTTTGTATGTACATATGTGTGTGTGTGTGTGTGTGTGTGTGTGTGTGTGTGTGTGTATATATATATATATATATATATATATATATATATATATATACATATGTGTATATAAAGCTATATGTATAGGTATATATAGATAAATATGTATATAGCTATATATGTATGCACATCCTACGTGTACAGATATAGCTAGTTATGATAGTATATATGTAGATATCTATAACTATATGTGTATACATATCTATTCTGATATACCTACTACTGTCAATATATCTGTAGATATCCTTACATATATGTGCATATGTATCACTATCTGTATATGTGTAGACATATATTGCTCTGTATATGTATATATCTGGGTGTGTATCTATGTACCTATAAATACCCATCTATATATGTCAATATGTATATTTGTAATTATATATATAGATATCTGGATAATTATATGTACATATATATTTCACCATATGTCCTGAACATGGAGTGTAGCCCTACCTCAGCCCCTATAGTCCCAACTTCGTAGTGCAAGGGGATGTCAGGTATGTATAGCAGGTATATTAGTAGACTATTGCTACTGTAATAGGGATTGTCCTCACAGACATGGTGTGTGTGGAAGGTCACATCTGCTTTTCACATGTGTGCCATTGGCTACTGACAGACATCCTAAGGACATCATAGTACAATACCGCTGCTAGAAAGTAATGCTCCTGTGGACTAGAACAGAGATATTGGCCAATATATGTGGACATTCTGACACACTCTGTACAGTCCAGAGGTATACACAGAACCCCTTAATGCAAAACATGTGGACCAAGCCTGACAATATGGATGTTAACAGCCATGTAGATGGGTATAACACATAACAACTGGTATACATTTGCCCCAAGAGGTTATGCAGTCACACACCCCTGTCTGTCCTGACACATAATAACTGCTGGCACAGGATGCCATGGTCACATACTACCCACTAGATATCGACATACATCTGTACAGCATCCCACTGCTCTGTCTGACATACATGACTGTTAAGGGAGGCCCAGCAGCAGTACATCTGCAAAGTATCTGGACATGACATCTCACTGGGCAAGTACACTAAGCTGCTAGGCATGTAACAAAGCACTGTGCAGGCTACAGGCAGACTGGCTCAACACTGGCCTACATCAACTATGGGGGAATCCACATATACCTGCATATATAGCAGGCTCTACAGGCATGTCACAGCACAGGGTAAGATACACCTGTGTGAAAGTGCATAACCACAACCAATGTGAAAACAGCCACAGCCACATATGGTAAGCTAGCATAATATTACAGTATATGGACTATGCCACTCAAACACTAACCTTACATATACTGAACCACTGCACAGTTATGTCTGATGTCTGTCTGTGATATGGGACATTTGTGTGTATGGCCCTACAAACATGTAAGCCAATACGGTAACATACAGTGGAGCAGCATGCAACATCAGATAGGACGGGACCTAGAACAATGACATCTACCACAGTCTGTACACAGGCCAAAGTACATATTAACAATACACACACACTGTTGACATTCACCATAAGTATACAGACCTCAGTACTGTACAAACAACCACAGAATGTCCAGGTTATGTCATCAAATATAACCTCTACTGTACATAACATATGTAGCAGTCTGATATCTCACTGGCTTGTTATCAGATATGATGACACTAATTATGTTGTACAGCACGTATGCACCTCTTAATGCATGACATATGTACAAAGGTTGACAGACTTGTGGCTGGAAGCACATACACAGGGCCAGTATTGACATGTTGCTGTGATAACCTCATACATTTACTGTTGTAACAGGGTTTGTTGCAACATATGTCCTATAACGGATATAAAGTCAGTAACTGTCACAGCTTTTACCATCTACAGAATGCAATCCTCACACTACCTTCTGCAGTTCACAGATAGATGCTCTGTGGGTAACACATAAAACCAGAGGCACCACACACTGCCCAGTCTGCAGATGACCCTACAAATGGGAATTCCTCATAAACATAGAACTGACATGGCAGGTATTAAAACATGTAGGACAGCCATATCCACACATACCCTGTTAAACCAACATTACTCCAAATGCAGTATAGCAGCACTTACAGTCTGTAGTCAGGTCAGGCACATCCTCCTCTTGTGTGTTGCCCTGTTTCCACAATGTATGTTGTTAGAGGTAAATCCCCAATCCATCTGAGATGCTGTTTGCCAAACAACAGATCGAGTTCCTGCTCACAGTGAATGAAAAGGCTAACACCAGCATGATGTTCCTAGATATTGGAGTGTGTTTCCATGCAACTGGCTATGTGAATGTTACCACAGCTGTTCCACATATAATCAGCTAGGGGAGGGCTGCAATTTGTGCAGTGGCCATCAGCTGATCATGGGCATCACATAAAATACACATGCTGCTGCCTAAGCAAAGTAGGTGTAGGTCTCACATCCACCAGACAGGGAGTGAGAGAGGCAGACAGAGGCAAAGACAAGTCATGGAGGGATGGGAGAGTAAAACTTAAGCATGTTTGGGTCATACACCTACCAGCACTGGGTATCAAACCCCTGACAATTATGTAGTACTAAAGCAAAAGAAAGAGCCAGCAAACAGTGACTGGAGAAATAAAAATATTTGTATTAAATAAGCATATTCACAACAAAATACAGACCGGTTTCGGCTGGCAAAGCACAGCCTTCCTCAGTGTACAAAAAATCACAAAATACACAGCTGTTTTTAACTAATATGCAAGCAGTCTATTGGTCAAAACTTAAAGGTGTTCATTAAGCCCCGGGGGGAATAACCCTCCCAGTCTGATGATCCATTTCTTTTCCTTAACATTTAATATAGAATGCCATCCTGTTTTATTGGCACGATTCCCATGTATTGTATCAATAATAATAAACATGAACTTGGTTGTGGGGTGAACTAGTTGGTGCTTGTAAAGAGCATTATGTATTCTTTTTTGTTTAATGTTGCTAATATGTTCAGAAATGCGTATTCTTAAGGGTCGTGATGTCTGTCCCACATAAAAAGAGCCACAGTTGCAAGTGGCCAAATAAATAATCCAATCACTTGAACAATTTGAAAAAAAGTTCAAGTCAAATACCCTGGGACAATTGCGGCTGGAAAATTGTTTAGATTTGTGAATGTATTGGCAATTGGTGCAATGACCACAGGGAAAACAACCATATAACGGTTCACCAGATAGTGTTGTTTGTAGTAATTCATTTGTCCCGGTATCTCTGTGTTTGTAATGATTAAAAAACGAATTTAGGTTTTTTCCTTTCCTGTAAGAAAACAAACAACTGTCCGGAATAATGTTGGTAATATCAGAGTCACATTGAAGTATATTCCAATGTCTACGTACACTTTGGATAAGACGGTTAGAATTCCTGGCATACGTAGTGGTGAACCTGATAGGTTGTGATGGTCTGTTGGTGTGTGCCCTATATGTAAGAAGGTCTGATCTCTCCATGGAACTAACCTGGTGACTGGCCACTGAAATATCACCAGTCTTGTAACCCCGAAGTTTGAATCTGGTGGTCAAATCTGTTTTGTGCTTACAAAAAGTGATATCATCTGAACAAATACGTTTGGCACGTATAAATTGGGACTTTGGAATGTTTCGTGCTATGTGAGGTGGATGGTAACTTGAAGCATGTAAGATGGAATTATATTCAGGGAATTTCCTATACACTTCTGTACATAATGTATGATCAGATGATCTCTTGATTAGAACATCCAAAAATGTAATAGTGTTCATATCAAAATTTGCAGTAAAGTGCAATCCCCATACATTGTTGTTCAAATAGGTAACAAATTCCAATAAGGAGCAATCATCCCCCTTCCAAACTAGCCAAACGTCATCCAGGTAACGTCTCCATATGTCAGTCTGAGCTAGAAAAATGTTTCTATCCTTGTCATATAAAATGCATTTCTCAACATAGGCCATAAAGAGATCAGCGTATATGGGGGCAAAAGAGGCCCCCATAGCAGTCCCTTTAGTTTGCCAGAAACATTGCTCTTTATAATAGAAAACATTACTGGTAAGAACGTGTTGTGCTAGACCAACCAAGAAGGCATTAAAGTCCAAACTGTATAAGTTGGAAACTTCCAGCCAATAAGCTAATGCATCTAACCCATCTTGGTGCGGAATGTTTGTATATAAGGCACTCACATCCAATGTACATAAGAGCCAATCAGGCTCTAATTGTGTGTCAGAAATCATCTGCAGAAAGTTTGTGGTATCCTGTAGGCGTGATCGTATGAAAGGTAACAAAGGTTTGAGATGGTTAGTCAAAAATAATGAAAGAGGCTCTGTAATGTATCCCCTACCAGATACAATCGGTCTGCCTGGTGGATGTAAAAGATCCTTGTGAATCTTTGGTAAAAAATAAATGTACTGAGTAACCGGATCTTTAACCAGAAGTTGATTCATAATATCACTGGTTATGATAGCACCCTCCTTAGCTTGTGTAAGAAACCCTTCAATCTGTTTGCTGAACATGGAGGTTGGATCTACAGACATTTGAGAGTAATATCTTTCATCCAGAAGTTGTCGTTTGGCCTCATTATCATAATCAACCCAATTAAGGACGACCACAGCACCACCTTTGTCTGCTGAAATAATGACAATGTCTTTATTGTTTTGGAGTTGCAGAATAGCTTGTTTTTCCATAAAGGATAAATTATTGTGTTTTAATGGAATATCTGAACCAAAAAAATGTAGATCCTTGAGAACGCTATTCTGGAACTGATGAACCATTGGATGCATTGGTGGGGAAAAGTTAGATTTATGATATGTAAACTTATCATGATCAAAAGTGGAACCTGATTCACCAAAAAACAATTTTAGGTTCAAAAGTCGACAAAAACTGAAAACATCCTGTGCCAATAACTCTTCAGAAACATTGAAACCAGGTATGAATGTTAACCCTTTATTTAACATATTGATCTGTGTGGGAGACAATTCAAATTCCGACAAGTTTAGAACATTATGATATAGTGTGTTATTCATTTCGCCAAAGCCATGTCCAGTAATCCCTGAATGTTCTCCACTTCTATGGTGTTTGCTCCCACCCTGCTTATATTTAGGCCTAAAGAGATAGACCCTGGAGTCCTTTTTGGGGATGGTGACCCTGAGACTGCTGGGGATTCATTGTCAGTGCACGAGGAAGTATCCTCAAAAGAGGAGGCCATGTCAGTATTATGCCTCCTGAGGATCGATCTGGGTTGTTTCCTCTTGTTTGTAGGTTTATAAGAAGTAGTAGTAAACCTAACATGTTTGGTGTTAGATAAAAATGGAGTGCCCCTTTTGTAGTCCTCCTGGTCCCTGGCAAATTTTTTAATTTTTCTGGATTTAAGTTCAGCATCAAGCTTACGTAAGTCTGAGGCCATGTTATTCAATAATTTCTTAAAAAGTGGTTCCTGCTCATAAGCCTTAAGTTTGCCAACTATAACATTGATCTGATCCAACTCCTTGTCAATGGCCCGATTATGAAAATTATATAATTCAACAACAAAAGCCATAGTGGCTTCTTGTTGGATCTTTAACCATTGCTGGTTCAGTTCCTCATCGGCATTCGTCACATGGGGAATAATGCGTATACGCAAACCCCTTGGAGTGATTCCTGCAGTCTGATAAGCTTTGAATAGTTTACTGTGCCAGATATTGGATCGTAATGATCTTAGATGTTTATTTAAATCATCAAAAAGCATGCTGCAATTGGATTCCGGACAAATCGAATCAAGCTCATCAGTGCTGCCCTGATTGGAAGGACCGAGTCCAAAGGCCCCAAGGTCCTCTCTATCAGCAGCCAAACCAAGAATAAAACTGGAAAGGTCCATCTCGGAGCAACAAAAAAGGGTAATCACTATCCCTGAAAAGTAACAAAAATCAGAAAGGCTGACAATAATAGCCACAACCACCACAACTACGTCAGTCCAAAAATATATAAATTCAAATAGGTAGCTGGACAATAACAGCAATCCAATATATGTTTCCAAAGCTGCGTCCAAGAACCTGAAACTTATAATTTCAGGAATCTAAAAAATGTACCAAAATATTGATACATAATGTGAGGAATGTCGAGAGGAACAATCACAACAGCTGCTGACCAGCAATGATTGTGTTGACAAAAGGGCTAAACAGGTCCAAAGTGTTTAATATTGATAGACATAACATAAGCAGTTGATGCTGAACCAAACAGAAAAATTGTTAATGACAACAAAAATTGTCAAAATATTATGATATGATAATATCAATTGTTATTGATAGGGAACCAAAAGGAGACTGCAATGTAAAGGGAAATGAGTAAGCAACCCACCAAACCCAACCTGATATCTAAATAATGAAAAAAAAATTTTGAAAACCTTGAACAGCTGATATGCTGTTTTTTATTTGGTGTCCATTGGCTGATAGGCTGAAGGAATAACTATGTACATAAAGATTGAATGCACTAAGAGGTAAAAAAAGGGGGCATCTGGATGTACAGTAGTAGGTACAAATATAATACTCTCAAAAGCCAGTGTATAGACTCATAAGCCAATTATACTTAGGCACAATAAACCATGAAAGTATGGAAAGATAATGTGCTGCAATATAAAGGGAAATGAGTAAGCAACCCACCAGACCAAACCTGATGTCTAAAGAAAAAATTATAACCTAAAACAGCTGATATGCTGTTTTGGTTTGGTACCCATAGGCTAATAAACTGAAGAAATAATTATATACATAAAGGTTAGATGAACTTGGAGGCAAAAAAAGACATGTAAATGTACAACAGTAAATACAAATGTGATGCTCTCAAAAGCCAGTGTATGGACTCATAAGCCAAACATACTTAGGCACAATGAACCATAAAGATGTGGATAGATAATGTACTGGCATGAAGTATACAACAGCTAGTCAGACTGAGTATGTTAAATGTGGTCTATGGCTGACAGTAATCACAAACTGCAATAGAACAGGAACACCGTTACCAAATAGATAACAAAAATGAAAGAGCACAATATTTGTTAAAGAGACATATATGCAAACATAAAATATAGACCATATATCTAGAATAAGATATTAATTAAAACTGTATACAAGAACCATATGTGTATAGGTCATTTCAAATTATGTTACCAGTAAGAAGACTGAAAACATCCAAAATTAGAAATTATACATGTGAATCCAAAAGACCAAAATGTATATTGATCAATATTATAAAAAAGATGGTTCCTGACTAGAGTCATGAGTGACAAACTAGCAATTAACTCAATAAAGAATGTATGAGCACATATAAATGTCAATTCAATGCTCCGAACATTACCAATCTATATGCAGAAGTAGTCTCTGTTAAATAGTCCAATATGTAAATCCCATGTAGATCAAATACAAAAAATCGACCAAAGATGGATGTTATAGTCCAAGAAATGTTCTACAAATGTGGTAATCAAGCACATACAATGATTGTGCCTGCATATAAAAAAATACAATACTCATAAAGCCAACCACGACCAGTCCGTATAAACGAATAACTAGTTGTGCCCTGAGTAGATTGCAAGCATCCAACTCGAAAGAATTAACAGGTTTAGGATGCTGTAAGACAAAAAACGGCTAACGTGCAGAGCCTTGTATTCCAGCCAAAAATATGTAGACATCCGACCCTGTTAATGGCTTCGCGTATAAAAATATAAATGCAATGGCGACAAAGCCATAGCAAAAATTGTTACATAAATGCGAACCAGTCACAAAAAAGAATGTCAAGGTACAGATAAATTGAAAATCAAACCTGCCAATACAAGATAGTTTAATCCACAAACTGCTGTTTCATGAAAATGGAATCGTGGTCATCAAAACCGGCCTACAAGCGTCGTAAATCCACTGAAATATAAAAGTCAATGAAGAAGCGCTGTAAGGGATCCTAAACCCAAACAAGGATGGCAAATATAAAACGGATCATGTTCCAAACCCATCAACAACTGTGAGCATAAAAAGTATTTAACAAATCCAAGGCAAAAGCCTGAAAAAATAGCAAGCTGCACTAGAATCCATGCAGCAGTCTCAGAGTCACCGGCCCCAGCAGGATGTGGAGAGGAAGTGCAACACAATCAACGAACCTCCTGCGCGTAGGCAATTGCACGGCTCAAGAAAACAAAACCAGTCAAAAGCAAAAGAAAGAGCCAGCAAACAGTGACTGGAGAAATAAAAATATTTGTATTAAATAAGCATATTCACAACAAAATACAGACCGGTTTCGGCTGGCAAAGCACAGCCTTCCTCAGTGTACAAAAAAAATCACAAAATACACAGCTGTTTTTAACTAATATGCAAGCAGCAATTATGTAGTACTATCACGTTTCTATGGAGTTATTGGATGCGCCACATAGGTTACATGTTGTGGAGCCCTCAGAATGTATATGTGATGGTGAGTGACTTCTGCAACAGGGATATGGTAGCTATAAGGCAGGTGTAGTACACATGCCTGTCCACATGAACAGGTGCCAGTGTCAACACAGCCACATTCTCACAGGGACACACGCACATTGACACACTTGGCACGGCCAGGGATACAACCCATCACTAGTGAGATTGCCACAACACATTACTGTGCAGGTATCACATGTACTACAGGGGTCATATGGAAGTTATATGGGCAAAGGGTATGGGGAGGTGTCTGACATCAGACAGCATGCTTCAGTATGCCAATGGGGGTTGTAGTGAGTGTGAATGTAAACATATGCATCATACAACACACACACACACACACACACACACACACACACACACACACACACACACACACACACACACAGGGTGCCAGTACTGATATGCAAAGGTGCATTGATTCATGGGTGTGTAGTGGTCAACTGTGCCAGATGGCTATACAAGGCCAGGTGATGGGTACACCTTGGCATCAGGCCACATGACAATGGTCTGCATTGTGGTTCAGGGGTGTAGTTTCTGGATTTGCCCACACAGGTGGGTATTGTATTCACCATCCAGTCACCTGGGTGACTATTGTGTGTGGCCAATGCTGAACATTGCTTGCCATGTATGTGTTCCTTAGTCCATGACATGGACAGTGTCTGTGATGTGCACACCTCCCACATGCATGTACAGTGACATGTGGAACTGTACCTGGGGATCTGGCCCATGTTGTGTACACAGATTATCAACAGATGTGCCAGTCCTGGCCTCATGTGGCAGCAACTGGTAATGGACAGCAGGTTTACCCTGCACCTACATTGATAGCATGCTAACAGCATTCCCTGGTGTCAGTGGCATCTGTCCATACAGGGCATATTTTCAGGCATGGTATGTCCTTTGTGGGTCACATTTGATGGCACCACAGGTGTTGCAGATGTCTAGTGAGGAACATGGGGAGGGTGCACTGTCTGCATGTTTGTGCCTATTGGACAGATGGACAGGGTGCCATGCCCCCTGTAGGCCCCTGCAATCACTACAGTTACTATCAGTGGGCAATATGCAGTGTACTACCAACATAGTGGTTATTGCCTAGGCAAGTGTGTGTGTGTATATGAGACGTGGGTTGAGAGTGTTCTCTGGCTAATATTAGGGTTGCTACCTTTGTTTGCCTGGTCTTGATGTCACAGGTATGGGTATGTATCTGCACCCCAGCCTCTTGGATATTTCACATTTGTTATTCCTGTATGGTGGACATTGTGATATATTCTAGGGCCACCATATATGAAATTTGCAAAACCCACTCCACATTTGGCCAGTTGTGACACATTCACAACTACCTCCACACAGGATACAAGTTACAAACACAGACACACACAAACGTCTGGGATTATAACTCCTACCTAACTAGTTTATTAAACTACAACAGTATGCAGTTATAGTACGCACAACAGAGATTACTGGAGTACTCTTTCCCCAAAGGTGTATTTCACATTGGATGACATCAGCAGGATTGCCAAAATAGGGCATTTGAATTGTAGTGAGTGTGGCTAAGCTAAAATGCACTGCTCCCTACACAAACATTGAAACACACACAAAACATCCTCAACCAACATGTGTGGGTATAGAACCACTAACAGAGGTCTATATCACACTACAGCATGAAGCTGTTATAGGATGCACCATGGGGATTATTAGAGAGCTCCTTCCCCAAAGGTGTATTTCACATTGGATGACATCAGCAGGATTGCCAAAGTAGGGCATTCGAATTGTACTGAGTGTGGCTAGGCTAAAACGCATTGCTCCCTACACAGACATTGAAACACACACAAAACATCCACAACCAACATGTGTGGGTATAGATCCCCTACCAGAGTGCTATATCACACTACAGCAGTACACAGTTATGGCACTCGTTACAGAGATTACTGAGCTCCATTCTCCCCAGAGGTGTATTTCTAGGTGAATGACATCAGCAGCCTTACCAAAGTAGATCATTCGAATTGTATGTAGTGTGACTACCCTAAAAGGCATTGTTCTCTACACAGAAAGAGTCAGACAGACACACAAACACACTTGCCATTTCTGGGATTACAGCTGCTACATTATTTATCATACTGTAGCAGTACACAGTTATAGGATGTGCTATGGAGATTGCTGTGTTACAGCCTTCCCAGAGGTGTATTTCTAGATGGATGACATCAGCAGCCTTGCCAAAATAGAGCATTCTAATTGTATGGAGTGTGATTACCCTAAAAAGCATGCTCTCCACACAGGCAAACGCACATGCAGACTTTCCAAATCTGGGATTAGAACTCTTACCTAACTAATTTATCACATTACAGCAATATGCAGTTATGGCATGCGCTATGGAGATTACTGGGCTACAACTTTCCCAGAGATGTATTTCTAGGTGGATGATATCAGCAGCCTTACCAAAGTAGAGCATTCCAATTGTAGGGAATGTTACTACCCTAAAAAGCATTGCTCTCTACACAGAGAGAGACACACACACACTTAGTTTCCATATCTGGGATTTGAACTCCTATCTAACTAGTTTATCACACTATAGCAGTACGCAGTTAAGGCACATGCTATGGAGTTTACTGGGATACAACCTTCCCAGTGATGTATTTCTAGGTGGATGACATCAGCAGCCTTACCAAAGTAGAGCATTTTTCAATTGTAGGGAGTGTGACTACCCTAACAAGCATTGCTGTCTACACAGACAGACACACACAGTTGCCACATCTGGGATTTGAACTCCTATCTAACTAGTTTATCACACTACAGCAGTATGTAGTTATGGGAAGCACCACAGAGATTACTGAGCTACATTGTTCCCATAGGTGTATTTCACAGTGGATGACCTCAGCAGGCTTGTCACAGTAGGGCTATGGGGAGGGCAGTGTGTGTGCGTGGGCCATAACCCATTCATCTAGAAGTTGACACGCCACATGCAGGCACACACAGATTCATATTTCACAGGTACGTGTATACAGCTGCTAGATGACTACTTCCTTGTACAGTCATGTTGCACAGCTAGCATGTGCACCACATAGTCTGTAATGCTGACAGATCCTGGTGGCTAGTATCTGCAGTGAGTGACATCTGAACCTCTTGTGGTTGGGGCCCTTTGGCTGTGTGCTGGGTGGGACAGGCCTGGATGGCTCCTTTTCACAGTCACCCTCTTCCACACATCTATGTACGTCTACCTTTGGCTTATTATAGTGTGTTGTCCTTACATATATGCCTGTATTCTTATCCACTGTGTGTGCAAGGCATGAGTGGTGCATACTGACGAGTGTCTGCACTAATAACTGCAACTTCCAGATATGTCTGGTCCACTGGTGTTTGCAGACATGGCCTTCATGTGTTTAAGTGTGTCAGCATGCCCAGTATGTGGCTTGCCCACTTTAGTATGGGGAACTATACCCATTATTTTGTGTTGCTGTGCCTCTGTGAAGTGACACTGAACATAATCCATAATCCTATATCTGCGATCTCCCATCCATCCATTTTATTTCTCTTGAACAAAGGCCAGCGATGCGCTGTACTCCACATTTACGGGATTTTGTTTCACAGTCTTTCTTTGGGTGATGTATGATGAATCTATCCCCCCAGCATTAGCCCTATTAATCAGGTTTAAGTCTCGGTCGCAGTTGTGGCTCTGATGGGATCTTTTTTTTTGAGTGCATATTATTCATCAAATCTGTCAAATCTGGGTTTTATGTTAGGTGCAGGCAACCTCTGAGGTCAGCTGTGAGACTGAAAAGCTGGAGTTCTTTCTTCTCACGTTTTGCAGCATAGGACAATTTTTTTTTTTTTTTCCTTTTTTTGAGGAACTTGTTTGTGGCTCTCTGCCAGCTGCTGTGTCGGGTCGGTCCACATCGAATGGGGCATTGTACTCAATCATTGGTCTGATGAGTGATGAGTAAAGGGAGACTATGACCTCCCTTGATCTAGATGAGAATCCCTTCATGATAAGGTGGGCAATGTAGAAGGTCTTCCTAACTACTTTGCCCAGTATGACCTTTCAGTATGTTATTGACTAACATTGCCTTCATTTCTCAAAGTGTGTAAACATGCTCAGTATGCCCATCTGCATTTAATGTGTGGATCGAGTCCAGGTAGTTTGTACTGCAGTCCTGACCTTTGTGTTACACACCTACAGGTAGCATGCTCTTTCTGCAGGGTATCCATCGAGCATTTGGCATTGACTGTTACTACATTTCTGCATAGGATGGGGGGGCTCACCTGACTATTTCTACATTTTTACACAGGATTGGAGGGGCACACCTGACTGCTACTACATTACTACATAGGATGGGGGGCACACCTGTCTATTTCTACATTTCTACACAGAATTGGGGGGGCACACCTGACTGTTTTTACATTACTACATAGGATGGGGGGCACACCTCTCTATGTATACATTTCTACACAGGCTTGGGGGGCACACCTGACTGTTATTACATTACTATGTAGGGTGGGGGGCACACCTGTCTATTTCTACATTTCTACACAGGATTGGGGGGCACACGTGACTGTTATTACATTACTACATAGGATGGAGGGGCACACCTGCCTAATTCTACATTTCTACACAGGATTGGGGGAGGCACACCTGACTCTTGTACACATTTGCCATGACTGTAATATTATGTCAGGTACTCACTTTCATTCTGTATTCTTACCTATCATGCTGAATAGAGGCATACCAGTGTATTACAGATCTTAGCTTTGGTTGCACTACATATTAGTGTCTGACTTCCTACCCTTCAGAACTAACATCCCACTACCTGACCTGCTGTAGTCTGTCTGTGTAGGCCTGGGGGAGGTTAACCATAGCCATCATTAAGGGGCCGTAGCACAGGCTCTGTTTGGGTTTGTCTACACCTGTCCTGCTGGCTGAGACTGTTGTTGGATATGTGAACTGCCCTGACTGGCATGTGTGAGTCATATGGACACACATGTCACCCAGCACATTTCCTGCAGTAGGTATTGTCACCCTGTGTAGTACTGGCTACTATGGTGACTCCAGTATGTGTTACAGATGTCATGGTATCACTATGGGTGTCTACTTTCTGCTGGCATAACATTCAGCCACCCAATTCCCTTGCATGCTCACACCCATGCCATAGATACAGGTAACTATACATTCTACTCCATTTGGCAATTGGTAGGTTTATTGACTTACCTTGAGGGTGTGCTAGAATTGCGGATGGTACCGAAGGGCTGCCTATGTTGGATGCATATAGTACACTCCCTATACATGGTTGAGCACAGGTAGTGTTATATTTGGCATCCCTTTTACTGTATGTGCGAGTCAGCGAGAGGTGTGATTCCCTGGGTCTCTTACTGTGTCAGTGTATGTGCTATGTATTGTCTCTTTGCCACAGCCTTGGCAAACTAGGCATGCCCCCATCTGCCTACTGGGGCAGGCTTAGGTTGTTCCTCCTCTGAGTCATTCTGTGCCTGTGCAGGACTTGGCATTGGTGGGGGGCTGTGTGGCCCTGCCCCATGCTGTTCCTGCTGCAGCTATTTCTGCAGGATCATATTGTGTAGCATGGCACATACCATAACAATTTGGGTACATGTAGCTGGTGAGTACTGCAAGGTTCCACTGGATGTGTCCATACACCGGAACCATGACCTGAGCATTCCAAACACATGCTCTGTTATAAGTCTGGTCTGTGTGTGTGCCTCATTATGGCGTTCTTGTTCAGGTGTGTGTGCATTTTTGATGGGTGTCATCAGCCACGGCTCCAGTGTGTAAAAAGCATCCCCCACTAAGTGACCATAGGGGATGTCCCCATTGGCAAATCTCTGATACAGCTGCATCAGATGCCATTTGTGGGAATCATGATAGCTTCCAGGGCAGCCAGCACACACATTCATTATAATGCCCTGGGCATCACAAATGACCTGGCAGTTGATGGAGGGGATGCCCCTGCGGTTGATGTAGACCCTACCCTGATCAGTGGGTGGTACTTTAATGCATATGTGCGTGCAGTCTATAACACCCACTACCTCAGGGTATTCTGCTATTTGGTGGAAGACACGAATATTGCTGGCCAACACCTCACGGGTGTTGGGGAAATATACATGCACACTGGCATGTGCTGACATGGCACCCAGGAACTGGTGGAATACTCTGGATGCTGATGCCGGTGAGATCTCCATGATATCCCAAGTTGAGCTTTGGGAGGTACCTGTGGCTAGTATTCCTAGCCCTACATATACCTTGGTATCCACTGGGATGGGTTCCCCTCGGTCAGTTTGGTGTGTCAGGTGTGGCCGGCACAGCTCAACAATTTGCTGTAGGAGGTCTCTGTCCACCCTACAGTGCTCCACTATCTCCAGCTCATGTATCCCCCGGTAGGTTATCCTGGGTCTGTACACTCTTCTCCTTCTTCTCACTGTGGGTTGATCAGTAGCATTCACATCTTCACCACCCTCAGCCTCTTGCACATGTTGTTCTATGTTGCCTGTTGAAGCCCCTATCATTTTGTAGGTTTGTTAATTAAAATTTGCCCACTTGTATACACCGGTGGTGTAGAGTGTGGGAATAACTAGAGGGGAAGGTGTTTGCATAGTTTATAGTAATGTTCTGGGTTGGGCTGGTCTGCTGCCTGTGTAATTGATTGATTCTGACACATTTCACCTGCCAGCTATGCTAGTTCTCCTTGATTACCTTCCTACTGCTATTTTCCCTTCCCATTGCCTTCCTGTTTAAGCCCGGGGGCACGCTGCACAAACAGAGTGCTCAAATGTGCACACTGCTGCTATTTCCTGGTTTAACTTTTTTTTTCTTCCTTTAAAACCCGGTGCGTGGCACGCACACCCACTTAGGCAATGTAAAGAGTGCTAGGCAGATTCAGACACACCCCCTAGCTTAGCTGTGCTAAGCTAGGAGCAAACCAGAGCCACAGGGCCGCAATCAGCTTACAGTATGCCTGACTCACACTGCTATGATGTTACCTAACTCCTAGGCTTGCACCAAGCTATTCCTACTCTTACACTGTTGGGACCTGACTAGCATGCTGCGGAAAACTGGGATTCACTATCATTCCCCTCATTTGCATAGGATTGCCTGCTAATGCATAGTTACATGTCTCACACTGAGCCTCCCCCCTTAGCAACCACTACTCACTGGCCACGTTGTCTTCTGCCTGCCATTGACTTGCATGGAAGAATTGTGATTTTAGTTAGAATGCTTGATTTAGGTTTAGTTTGTTATTTTCCCCCCGATCCTGTTTGCGTGCTGCTGCCCTACACTTAAACAGCCGAGATAGGCTAAAAAAATAAAAGTTGATTTTTTTATTTTTTAGCATGTTTGCAATGCCAGTGGCCTTATACTTGGCCAATGGCTTGCTTCCTACACGATATGCAGTCTTTATTTGGAGCTGTCACAGTTCTGTTTTGGAGTTTGCAGAAATGTAATTGGTTACTAACCAAGTACATTTCTGCAGATTGCACTAGTCCTGCACGGTCAGTTGCAAGCTTCCTGGATCACAAATTCACCTCATTTGCATGGATTTCTCCTGCAAATTGGGTGATTTGCATATAGGGGCTTAGTCTGTGCAGGTCTTGTGCAGGAGCGCTCGTGCACAACCCTGCAGGCTGTTCATGGATTGCACATCAGACATATTGCCTGCTAGAGTTCCTGCACTGATCTTGCACGCCATGCAAGGCATAGAGAATCCAGGGGTCAGTCTTTTACAGTTTGTTCTAAATCACTGAAAAATATTATTAACACCAGAAATCATCATATTATTCTTGGAACTTATAATTATGAAATTGATTAGATTTTATTACAATTCTAGTTCTTATTAGATTACACATACTTCTCATAATACAGGAATTAAGTTTGATTTTTTCTAGAGCTTTTGATGTTTTATGAAATAGAATTTGCTATTTATGTCCAGTTACTTAACTAATTCAATAAAGATTTCTTTCATTTTTCAAGTTTTAAATTTGCAATATTAAGTTTACTTTGTATTTCTAATAGTTCCTTATCCATTATTTTTAATTTATTTCTACACCATGTTAAACATTTGCATATGTATAAGCTTTAAGTGAATACCAAAGCATGATTTTAGTAGTTCTGGATTTGTCATTAAGACTAACAAAAAAAATCTGCTTCTTTGTTAGACCAGTCTCACTAAATTATTTTGATTTATTCATACATACAAGAATTCTATTGACTACAGCTAAGAGATTGAAACTTACAATTAATATGAATTTAAGTGAGTTATGATCCAAGACTTTGTGGAAAATTATCTTAAAAGTTTGTAATTTAGTTATCAATTTATGAGACACAAATGATGTACCAATTCTTGGGTGCATGTTAAATGCACACAAATAATATATGAACATTAATGAATTCTCATCTCTTATGGTATAAAGATCTTTTAAATTTAATGATCTACTTCAGTTTTCTCAAAGCTTAAGCTGATACTGCCAATCTTGAATTGTTTTAATGCACTTCTGCCATTCTTATGTAATATACAATTAAAATCTTCCCAAACCACAATTTCCTTTAAATTTATGAGCAAAATTTCTAAGTATTTCTTCCTTTGTTTAGCTGCTAGACCTGGTATCAACTACTTGTTGGCAAGAGTGAATATTCTCTTCTAATATGTTATTATTATAATAGTGAACAGCCCATCATTGCCATTGCATTTATATAAGATTTTGGAATTACTACCTTCCATTTCTATAATATGGCCACGCTGCTTCTTTTGTGTTTAAATGAATAATGTGCAGAATCTGCATATTGGACAAGGTTGAAGCATCTAGTAATAAATGTATGTATTGCATAAATACCACCTGAGGACTGTTTTTTTTTAAAAATAATTTATTAGTCCACCTCATTTCTTGTGATTGTTTATCCCATTGATAGTGAGAGAAAGGCCATTCAGATGTGATGTGTCTTTATTTTTATCAATCTTTTTGATGAAAAGAAATATTATATTTCTTTCACCCTTTTGTTCATTAACATTATTTTTGGAATAAATTAAAACCTAGTTCTGTTAGTATTAGATGCTAGATTCACTTATTAAACTTTGATTAACAATTAAAACAACTATAAACAAAATTATAAAATTCTTGAGTCCATTCAGTCCAAGTTCATTCAGAACAAGCCAATTAAACTAGGCCTCACAATCAATCCCTAGCAACTACACACCAGCTTTTATACTTCTGCATTAAGGTATCTCAGCAATCTCCTATTTTCCCATATCTATTTCTTTTTTACATTTTCCTCTTTTTCTTCTTTTCCCTTTCCCTTTATTTTTTCCCATTTCTTCCTTCTCTTTATCCTCATTTCCAGTCTTTTGTTTTTCCTTTATTTCTTCATTTTCCTTTTTTACTTTTCTATTTTCTTTCTTTTTTTTTCTTTCCCTTTTCTTTTCTTCTTCTCTTTTTGTTTCTTGTTTTTCTCTTATTTTTTAATTTTCTTTTCTTATTCTGTCTCTCTTCTTCTCCTTTCCCTTCTCCTTTTCACCCACCATGTATTTTCTTCCTTTTATTTTTTCCCTTTCCTTTTATTTTTCTTTTCTTTTTCCCTGTTTCTATTATCTCTTTTCTTGTTAAATTATTTTTGTTTAATTTTCCAATATAGCAATTATTTTATCACCCCTGATTCCATCTTGTATGAATCCCTTTTCTATTCCTCTCTTCTATCAGATTTCTTTTCCATCTCTTTGACTTTCCCCTTTTCTTCCTTTTTATATTGTTTTAATTTTTTTTTTCATTTTTCCTTTCCCCTTCTTTCTTTTTCTTTTCTTTTCTTTTTCATTCTCTTGTTTTCCCTGTTCCTCTTTCCCTCTAGAATTATCTGTTTGAATCTTTTACCACATCATTTATCACTTCCCTTGTGACCCATATATGCATTACACAGTATCTTACTATACAATATATTTAACCAAATTCTAAATTATTTTCACAATTTTAACTTTCACAAAACTCATTTTCTTAATATCAGTTAAGTTATTTTCTCTTTATATTGTATGTTTCTTGAAAAGACTGCATTTGAATATTCCATTTTATAGTAGTTTATGTTCTGCACACTGTGCACTACTAATTTATATAGCACACTGAAGCACATATATATTGATATATAAAAATAATAACTCCTACATACCATTGTTAAAAATTATCATAAATATTTTGATAAACACCCTGAATTAAAACAATCCCCGGGATTCATGAAGCTTGCGCCAAGCGCCGGAGTACCGTCGGCGATCTAGCGCCAAATATGGCCGCCGAGCGATTCAGGTACGAGCTGTTTCCACGTGCACTACCAGCGTATGCCAGAGCTGCGCAGCTCCCGGCGCATGTATGCTAATTACCCCATGAGCAGCAGTGTAGCATGCAAATGAAGGTATATAGCGATTCATGAAGTGGTGCAGGCATAGCGTAAGCATGAAGAAATGTAAACCAAAAAAAAATGGTTTACATTTTGTTAAAAATAAAATCAGAGCCATGAAAGTGGACCAAACCTATGTATTATAATGTTAATATATGCCAATGGCTAAATATATAGCCAATTGCATAAAACAACATGTACAACACATAAAAAATAACATTTAATGTCATGGCCACACTAATGCAAAGTAAAACCGCAGTGCATCTGTGCACAAACGGGATCACAAGGAAAATATATTTAGATGTCCTAAAACTGCAATGTAACACAATTCATGATATCCCCATAATAGTCAATGGCATGCATGCTACACCACAACCATGGCACAAGGGTTGCTAAGGGTCTGTGACAGTGTTCTGTGCGGTAACTAGGAATTAGTAGTCAATGCCATGCAAACGAGTCAAGTAGTACTGAATCTCAAACGCCCCACCGGTGTAAGGATGTACCACACAGTGTAGCGGTACAACACCGAGGAGTGGCCTGGAGGTAAACATGACATCAAGAGAGGGGTGCGCCACCGTAGCTGTAAGCACATTGGATCATTGCTAATCCAGGTTGCCTGTTGCTAAGCAAAGCCGCAGGATAGGGGTGTGGAAGTAGCCATAGCTTTGCTTAGCTGAGATCACACAAGGTAACCGAAAGTGCATGTGAACGTGGATGAAAACGCACTCAAAACCTGGTAAAGGGCTGTGTGCGGCGCGTACCTCAGCTGAAACAGGAAGGATACAGGAAGACAATAAGGAAATGCTGCAGCATGGTAATTGGAGTACAAATGAGTAATTAACACCTAGGAACTCACAGTGGGCCATTGACAACAGCTAACAAGGTTGCTAGCTGCTACCTGCAGAACAGGAAAGGGGAGGTGCTGCACAGCAAAGAAAAGAGAACTGTCACAGCAGAACAAAACAAACTTGCAGTAGATCAGCTACATAACACATTTTCCAACACAATCCTGGGTTGTGAAAGTACAAAACAAGAAAGCTGGCAGCTGGATGCATGCCTGACAATGGGAGGGGAATTGGCTTGAAAATTGAAGTAAAGGGCAATAGATGAATCATGGCAGCCAAGTGTAAGTCAGCACCAACGGCCCCACAATAGCAGTACCTGCTGTAAAACTAATAATTAAGATACCCCACAGCTGGAATTGCACAAACACACCCAATTACACCAGCATCATCTATTGCACGATAGTATAAGGCGTGAAAGCCTCACACACACACTTGTGTATTCCCAGACACTCTGCACCATTGATGTATACAGACAGAGAACTTTTAATATGTACCTGTTAGGGGCTGCCATAGCTTTGATTCACCAGCATGTGTTGGAGACTGATGGTGGTGTGGAGGATGATGCTGACAACCATCTCAGGCACCGGAGGAGAAGAGTGTTCAGACCCAGGGTAACCTACCAGGGGCTACATGATCTGGAGATAGTAGAGCATTACAGGGTGGACAGGGACATCATACAGCAACTTGTTGAGCTGTGCCAGCCATGCCTCAGAGCCAGAAGTAACAGAGGGGAACCCATCCCAGTGGACACAAAGGTGTGTGTAAGCTTGAGAATACTAGCCACAGGTACCTTCCAAAGGCCAACTGAGGATATCATGGGGATGACACAGGCATCAGCATCCAGGGTACTCCACCAGTTCCTGGATGCCATGTTACCACATGCCAATGAGCACATATACTTCCCCCAAATGCAGGAGGAGTTGGCCAGCAATATGCGTCTCTTCCACCATGTGGCAGACTACCCAGAGGTACTGGGTGCAATAGACTGCACGCACATACACATCAAGTTACCACCCGGTGAGCAGGGTAGGCGCTACACAAACCGCAAGGGATACCCCTCCATCAACTGCCAGGTCGTGTACAATGCCCAGGCCATTATCATGGATGTGTGTGCTGGCAGCCCTGGAAGCTATCACGACTCCCACATCTGGCATGCCTCACAGCTGTATCGGGTATTTGCCAGGGGGGACATCCCATATGGCCACCTGGTGGGGGATGCTGGCTATGCACTGGAACCATGGATGATGACTCCCATCAGAAATGCACATACAGCCACGCAAGAACGCCATAATGAGGCACAGGCAGAAACCAGAATCACCATAGAGTGTGTGTTTGGGATGCTGAAATCACGGTTCCATTGCTTGGACATATCTGGTGGAGCCTTGCAGTACTCTCCAGGCACGTGTGCCCACATTTTCATAGTATGTGCCATGCTACACAATATAATCCTGCGGAAACAGCTGCAGCAGGGACAGAATAGTGAAGGCCCTCACAGCCCACCACCATTGCCAAGGGACCCACAGGCACAGAGGGACTCAGACCACAAACACCCTGTGCTAGCCCCAGTAGGCAGATGGAGGCATGCCCAGTATGCCCATGACTTAGCAAAGAGGGAATGTATAGCACACACACTGACAGTGTAGGAATTCATGAACTCCACCTGCACACACAGCAAACATGGATGACACACACACACACGACCACCTGTAAATTGTCATATATAGATAGTCTACTGTGTGCATCCTACATAGGTAGCCCTCAACTATTGTACACACAACTGCCATTGGCACAAGGTAAGTCAATACCTGAACAGTAAATTAAGCTATCAGCATGTGACCATACTGTATGCAGAGGTTCATAGATACATAGGTAGGTACATGCCCAACTTCCAAGGCCACTTATAAGCATAAGCAAAAAGCATCTGCTGTTGCCAACCCATCGATTTACTAACTGTCCCTCTGTGGAGCAGAGCCAATTGCAGGATCCCTGGGGTGTGTCCACTGTTCCCCACCCACTCTGCAAGGATTCCCTGGAGTGTTAGTGAGGGATTTTGTATAATGTAATCAGGGATGTCGTTCCAAGTAATGGGAAGTATCCCTGACAGGAATCTTCTCAGATGTTTACATGTTACATAGTATACCTTAAACACAGCTTGCATATATAGGTAGTTTTTCACAGAGTAATAAACATGTGGAACACACAACCGCTGAAATGTGCATTAATCACCCTTGCACTACCAGTGCCTGCGCTGATAGGTAAAATATCACTGCCAGGATTAGAATACACAACCATGTACACAATCTTCACAATAACATAACACTAAGCTACCTGAGATGTACCAATGGCAGTTGTGTATACTAACAGGATAAAACACAAAAGGTAGGAATGTGTGGAAATAGGACAAACCAGCATGTACCCAATGAAAGGTGTATGTTTTATATATATATATATATATATATATATATATATATATATATATATATATATATATATATATATATATATATATATATATATATATATATATATATATATATAGAGAGAGAGAGAGAGGGAGAGAGAGAGATATGTCGATATATGAGGATATACATATATATGTAGATATATAGATAGGTTAACAACATCTACATAACCATGGAGGTACATATAAATGGGATACCTACCACATACCGACTGCTTTACATACCGATGCGTGTAATCCCAAGGCTTAAGGTCAGAAAGAACACAGTACCGAAACACCAGATGCGCGAGGTTTAAAATCACAATGTTAAGGGACAGTCAGTGCTTCTGGTATTGCGGATCAGGTAGGTCACTGTGTGGAATTGTGTTTCTGAGGACTGTAGTGTGTGTAAGTGTGTGTTCTGAGTGTGGTGTGTGTTCTTGGGGGACTGTAATGTGTGGGTGTGGGTTAGCTTTGTGCATCTGTTTGCACAATCTAGGAGGTAGAATATTAAAGTAGGGGGGTGTGGGGGGTGCAGACACCTACATGGGGGGTGTAGGGGGGCTTGCCCACCTGCTCATATGTAGCATAGGATGGTTTGTTTGGATGTGGTGGGTAGCAGTGTGTCTGTGTGTGCATGTGTGTGTTTCATGTTCGTGTTACTTTCGCGAGTTACTGTCGCTGTCGGTAATGTGGGGTATGGGAGTCTGGATCCAGTACTGTGTGCGTCGGAACTGTGCGGTTTCAGAATTCCATAGGTATCCCGTATACAGCGGTCGAAGTGCTCATATATGTGTATAACATGGACCATAGCAATCACACATTTCGCCACAACCAACCTTTATGAAGAAAGGATATGGAGAGTATACGCCTATACACTATTACAAATATGTGCTATGGACATGAGCCAATGATAGGGTTACCACCTGTTCCACTTTGTAAGGGACAGTCCCTCTTTGGGTGGTTGTATCCTGACCAAATATATTAAACGTGGCAAATGTCCTGGGATTGTAGAAGATAATTATGTCCCATATGTAATGTAATAGTTGCATACAATAGTTCTTTCTGTATCTAAAATACCTACATGTTACAAGAAACAGGATAAGCAACTAAACTGCTACAAGAATAAGATTATATTTAGGCAAGTAAGGAAAGTTCTATCCCTTGTACTGACCATGGGTTTGTGTTGGCCTGTAAATTCTGATGTGTGTCCCAAAAATGTCCCACTATGGCCATATGAAAAGGAGGCAACCCTAACCAAAGAGGGTCAGTCACCAGCACAACTACAGTGACTGCAAATACCTATGACAGAAATTCACAGCTTTCATGTAGCAACACTTTATTACATTCTGATGTATTTCTGAAAGTTTTCAAGGACTAACATCACCTGCATGCTATACAGGAACCACATAACAGTGCCTTAATGAATCAGCCTGCAATTACCATAGTATTAGTCCACTAAAGGATAGGTGTTCAAATAGGGAAGGAACCTTCATGCACATATCGATTATGTAAAAAAGCAGTTCCTACACACTTGCATCTGCTATGCACACCCACCAACATCACCCCCACACCCAAACAAATTACAATATAAACTGTAATAACATCACAAATCATTCACTCACTGTACGATATCTGCAGAAGCCTTAACATAACTTGTCAGACACACTAACATGGCCCTATGTAAAATAGTTGCTGTTATAAAATGGAACAGCTGCTGATGTTACAGGGTTTGTTTGCACTAATCCCATTTCAGAGGGTTGTGTGTACACCGGGATGTGTTACCAATTACCGAGTAACAGCACAGTATGCTGCACTTGTACCCCAAATCAAGGATGTCTGGTGAGCACACTGTAAACCACATAACAGTTCGTGCATAGCCATACAGCCTTGAGCTGCCCAAACATCCTTGCCAGACCTTAACATCTGCAGAAGTATCAGGTACAAACAAACCCTGCATAAGTAGCAATGTTCTGAAATATAACAGCTGTACTCACATGTAGAACAAAGTCATCTAGCCATTACACACAATCCACGGGTGTCATGAAGCTAATATAGCTCTGTCTGTCTCCATATAGCTGTTGAAATACATCACAACAACTGCCTCATGTACACAGACAACCCTCTCCTCCTCCCAACAAATTCCAACACATGTGAGAGATGCAACCATATAGCCAAACTGGAGGCTAAGCTCTCTCAACTCAGTACTGGCATAACCAGTCAGGAGGAGAAGGAAACCACACTCACTACAATTCCAGTCTCACATAGACCTACCACGACAGCAAACCAAACACATAATCACACAAAACATACTGAGGCTCTAAATAAAGATCTGCCTAAGCAGCAGAGACCTCCAAAGCAGACACCCAAGCAACCACTACCCCAAAACAAAACACGTGCAACACATATCTCACAAAGCCAGTGTGCCGAACAGTCACAGCCCTTAAGGCTAAACAACACACCTGATACACTTGTAATAGGTGACTCTATCATCAGGCACACTGACGTCCCGCTCACCAGGCTGAACAAGGAGAAGGTCACGGTGAGCAGCCTGTCTGGCACTAGGATCCGCCACATAACACAAGCACTCAGGTCACTCCAAGGCAAGTACAAATATGACTCAGTCATTGTCCATGCTGGTGTGAATGACCTGAGACGTACCTCCCTGGACTACATGAAAAGAGACATAGAGGAGCTCTCTGAGCATGTAGCCCAGGCTGGTATGACCCTGACCATGAGTAGCATCTTACCCTCACCAAGAATGATGCCACAATATGAAGACAAGATGATCAATTTCAACAATTGGCTTAAGTATTGGTGTCATTCAAAGGGGATCCAATGCCTGTCAGCTTGGGATGATATGCACGACAAGCCACGATGCTTTGCTAGGGACGGCTTGCACCTGTCACCCTGGGCTTTCGGATATTGGCAAAGGCTCTTGCTACCCCATAGTGCCTTTTTAGGCAAGGCTCAAAAGACAAACCCACCTCCATAGGTATCACAAGGGATAAGAAACTAAGAGTAATGCTACTCAACGCTAGAAATCTAAACCTCAAGATGCACGCACTCGAAACTCTCCTTAGCATGGAGAACATCGATATCTGTGCAGTAACAGAAACCTGGTTCAGGACTCCCGAGAGCACCCCAGGACTACCAGGTTATACCTCATACCATGCTTTTCGGCCCCAAAACTTGGACCGAACCACAAAAGCAGGGGGGGGGTATCGATATTCATCAAAGATGCCCACACCTCCAGGTTGGTGGCAAAGCACGAAGCATCAGAGACTATCCATGTGCAACTAACAGTGGGTAAAACTGCCTTCCAGTTTATAGCCTGCTACAGACCACCCTCCCAAACCCAGGAACCCCACTCGGCCTTCCTGAGAACACTGGAAAATATGAAGGTCTCTCCGAACACCATTATATTGGGTGACTTCAACTACCCAAACATAGATTGGGAGCATTACTCTAGCTCCAACACCCTTGCCCAAAAGTTCCTAGAATTCATAAACTCAAATGCTATGGAACAACTTGTTACCACTCCCACAAGAGGGGAAAACATACTGGACCTGATCATCACCAACATGGGGACTCTATGGTCCAGACCAGAAGTGTATCCCTCACTGGTAAGATCAGACCATAAACTGATCTCACTGGATATTCACATCCCGACCCCACCCCCTGCCCAGAAAACCACAGTGAAAAACTTCTCTAAAGCAAATTTCACACTCCTCAAAACCGAGGTGGAATCCTTCAAAGCCCCCGGGCCTGTGGAAAATACGGCCCAGACCGCAGAATCCTTTATAAATGCATTCTATGAACACCTTCAGGAATGCATGGATCATGCAATCCCAAATAAAACCAAGACCCAATCCTCCAAAGGCAGATGACCTGTCTGGTGGACCCCAGCCATAAACAAACTATACAACAGAAGGAGGAAGCTACTATATGATAGCGCAAAATCCCAAAAAGGGAAGGCATCTCTGATCAGTATTAGCAAAAAACTAAGGGCACTCATAAAATCGTCAAAGGCCAGCTTCGAGAGAAAAATTGCACAGGACACTAAAGATAATCACAAAGCTTTCTTTAGTTATGTTAGGAACCTTTGTGGGAATTCCCAGATATGCTCAGAATTAGTCCAAAATGACAAAAAATACACTGATCCCACAGACATTGCCAACATCCTAGCTGACAGGTTCAGCACAAACTTCTCCCCCCCTCCCCACCAAAAGGGCAAATATCTATCCCAGCAGAGTGCTGCCCCCCCGACATCTCAGATGCTCAGATGGGAGCCGCTCTCTCCAAAGCAAAAAACACAGCATCAATGGGACCAGACGGTGTCCCAGGCAGCGTCCTACATGAACTCCAAGAAGAGCTAAACCCAAACATAAAACTACTGTTCAATCTCAGCCTTACTACAGGATATGTACCCAAAGAGTGGCGTACAGCAGCAGTGGTCCCTCTCCACAAAGGTGGTGCCTCAACGGACCCTGGAAACTATTGCCCCATAAGCCTGACTAGCTTGGTCTGCAAAGCTATGGAAAGGATCATCATGGACCTCATAAATAAAGATATTGGGGACCTACAGACACTAGATCCTACCCAGTTTGGCTTTGTTAAGGGCAGATCCTGCCTCTTAAACCTGGTTGACTTCTTTGAAACAGTCACCATGGCCACTGACGAAGGGAAGGTGGTCCACACAGCCTATCTGGACCTCGCAAAAGCCTTCGATACAATACCCCACTCAGGCATTATAGATAAGCTCACCAGCTTAAATATAAACCCCTATGTCACTAGATGGGTTGCAAACTGGCTCAAGGACAGAACCCACATGGTTAGAATTGCTGGAGCCATGTCAGACTCCAAACCAGTTACAAGTAGCATCCCACAAGGCTAAGTCCTGGGACCTCTCTTGTTTGGTATATATTTCTCGGAGGTACAGGCCAACTCGGAAGGACTGTGGCTGACCAAGTTCACAGATGACTGCAAACTGGGCACCATAATCGACTCTCCAGCCGACACAAGCATCCTCCAAAAGGGCCTCACAGAAACAGACAACTGGTGCCAGAGCCATGGCCTCAAGCTAAACGCCAAAAACTGTATAGTCATCCCCTTTGGCAAAAACAAAGTGCCCACAAATTACCACATAGGTGGTAATCCATTAAGTACAGAAGAAGTCATTAGAGACCTGGGGACCCAAGTTGATAGCAATCTCTCATTTGAAAACCACGTGGCCAAAGTGGTTAGAAAAACATTTTATATATCCCACCTAATCATGAAGGGATTCACATCTAGATTAGGGGAGGTCATCGTGCCTCTTTACTCATCCCTCATCAGCCCATAATTGAGTACAATGCCCCTTTGGGATGTACCTTACCAAACACATGCAGCAACTGGAAAGACCCCAAAAGTACCTCACCAAGAGGATCAAAGGGCTCAAACAGATGCCATATGCTGCCCAGTTAAAGAAACTCCAGCTCTACTCAGTGGCATACCGCCTGCTCAGAGGTGACCTGTGCCTGATGTATAAGGCCATGTCCAACCCGGAATTAAGGGACATGCTGCACCTCAAAAATCCAAATCCCATCGAGCTACACTCGAGAGACTTGAACCTCAGCACTGAAATAAATAGGACATGCTGGAGGGACAGATTCATAACCCAGAGGCTCCCTTCACTATGGAATAAAATCCCAGTCCAGGTTAGGCAGAGTCCCTCATTGACTCTCTTCAAGAGGAATCTTGATGAGTGGATGGGAGATCATAGGTTTACCCAGGTATCACTTCTGTGTCACTGTTAGACAGAGGCACAGTATACTAACCTCGAAAAAGGGCATAGCAAAATTAATTTAAAATGGGTGGCGAAAGCCAAACATACTCTGGCTAGGCTTATAAATGCCCTAGGGCAGATAGCCTAGTATGAACCTATGAACCTATGAACCTATGAACAAACAACATACCCAGGCCATCTTCCTCAAAAGTAAGGTAAACGGACAACACCCAAAAGGAGTACTCAATTATACACCACTGTTGCCATGGTATCGGCTAATTGAGTAGCTGCGCAGCTGATGTGCATCTAATTAACTACTTTGGAACATCAATTGGTGGTCAGGATACCACGTTACTGATATTTAACTACAAAAGGATGGCTTATCATACATTCATACCATCCATATATGCCAGTAGAACATTACAAAGAAGATTGAAACACAAGCTGAAAAGGATTGAATCAACAGTTAACGACACCTCGGGTTGCTAATAAGGTATGTAGAACAGTCAGTATGTCTGTGTATTTAGTACTTTTTCTGTAGTATTTAACTCATTACAACCGAGTGACATCTCCAGGCGTTTCTGCAGTTACCTCCTACTGCGCCTCTAGACGTCAAATATTGCCTGTTCATATTTGCATTAATAATTCCAAAACCATGTTGCATACAAGGTATCAGAAAATTTTATCTTGAAGCATACATGATGGCAAACACAATTGTATTGATATATCACCTCTGTCAATGGGTATTTGTTAAAAATATAAGGTGATAACTTCATTTTATAAATGCTGAAGCCACACCCACTGGGAGTTAAAGGTACACACTCAAAAGAATTCTACTGGAGGGAATGTGCACGCAATCCATATAGTAGAAACAGTTATCTTGTAGTGATGTATTGTTGAGTATAGTAATACTTGAAGTATTTCTGTGTACTGCTGTAGGTCACAAGACAAACACTGCATACACCACAAGGGATGCTATATAAGGGCTTTGAACACAAATATTCCTCACCAGCCGCTGTCAGTGGCAGGGCTGGTCCAACAAGTATGTGCTATAACAGGGGATAGTATATGTTAATATATTGTTACAGTAGCCATATGTATGGGTGTATTGCTAGGAATAACATGTCAAAGGTTGGCCCACTGTGCAATTATGATTTGCATTGTGGGATATTGTGCCAATAACTCTGTAATGTACAGTATTGTAGGAAGATATGTATTACAAGTTACATAGCATTACTGTCATGTTAGGCAAACATTAGTTATGTCTATTGGCATTTACAATACACAATAACAGGATACATATGACTTTTAGTCACCTGACAGTTTATCAGCATGATAGCAAATTAAAATGGAAGAGCTAGTTAACTATCCATGCACATAAGACATATCATAATTGCAAAGATAGGTACTAGGCTGTCTTACCAAGGGTATTTATAAGCCTAGCTAGAGTGTGTTGGCTTTTGCCACCCCCATAGGTTAGTTCCCTGTCCCTCTGAATGGCAGAGCCATTACTTCCCTGTGCCTCTGTCCAGCAGAGCCACTGCAGTGATCCCTGGGGAACATGTCTGTCTCCCATCCACACATCAAGGTTTCCCCTTGAAGAGTGCTAGTGAGGGGCCCTGCCTGATGTACATTGGAATCATGTTCCAAAGCATGGGGAGTGTCCGGGTCAGGAATCTATCCATCCAGCATGTCCTAGTCATCGTTGTGGTTAGGTGTATATCCCTAGATTATGTGGCTCTCAGGGGCCCCTGTTTAGGTGGAGCATATCCAGCAATACTGGGTTGGACATGGGCCTTGTATGTCAAGCAGAGGTCACCTGTTGAGTATGCGGTATGCAACCGAGTACAGCTGGAGTTTCTTAGCTTGGGCTGCATAGGTCATCTGTTTGAGGTCAGTAATCCTCTTGGTGTGGTACTGTTGTGGTCTTCCAAGCTGTTGCAGTTGTCTTGTAAGGTATATCCCAAATGGGGGGTTGTATCCTTTAATGGGTCTAATAAGTCATGAGTAGAGAGGCACAATGGCCTCCTTTGATCTGGATGTGAACCCACTAGAGATTAGGGGGGCCATGTAGAAGGATATTCTAACCACCTTGTCATTATGGGTATTGAAGGAGAGATTGCTATCTACTGGGGTTCCCAGATCCCTTATTATCTTTTCTGTATGTAGGGTACTAGCACCTATGTGGTAGTCTGCGGGTAATTAGTTATATCCAAAGGGGATGACTATGCACTTTTTGGCATTCAGCTTGAGGCCATGATATTGACACCAGGTATCCGTCTCAGTGCGACCATTCCAGAGGGTGTCTGTTACAGCTGGGGAAACAATTATGTCCCCTAGTTTACAGTTGTCTGCAAACCTTTTCAGCCAAAGCCCTCCTGTGCTTGCCTGTATGTCAGAGAGTTATATACTGAACATGAGGGGTCCTAGGACTGAGCCCTGGGGGAATGCCACTTGTAACTGGTATACAGTCGGACCTACGGTATGCAACTCCCACTGTGGGTTCTGTCCATGAGCCACTTTGCAAACCATCACATGATGTAGGGGTTAATGTTCAGGCGGATGGGTATGTTGATAATACCAGAATGAGGAATGGTATTGAAAGCCTTTGAGAGATCTAGGTGGGTTGTGTGGACCTCCTTACCCTCATCTAATGCCTTGGTAACTGTCTCTAAGAAGTCCACCAGGTTTAGGAGGCATGGTCTGCCCTTAAAGCCAAACTGGGAGGGGTCAAAGGTTTGGAGGTACCCAATGTCTCTGTGACTGAGATCCATGATGTGCTCCATAGCCTTGCAGACCAGACTAGTCAGGCCTATAGGGCAATAGGTCCCATGGTCCATTGTGGTGCCACCTTTGTGGAGTGGGATAACTGTTGTTGTGCACCATTCAGAGGGCACTAAGCCCAATGCAAGGCTATTATTGAACATGGTGCATAGGTGGGGAGCCAGTACATTCTGAAGTTTGTGTAAAATGAAGCCTGGGATGTTGTCTGGTCCCATGGATGCTGTGATATTGGCTTTAGAGTGTGCAGCTTTGAGAGGGGGGGAGAAAGGTAGCACTGAACCTATCTGCCAGGATGTTGGCAATATCAGTTGGTTCTGTAATGTTCATGCCTTTGTGCTGTAACTCAGAGCAGATCTGGGTGTTGACATCAAGATATGTGACAGCTATAGAATGCTTTGTGGTTATTTTTGGAATTAGTGGCGGTTTTGTTTTCATAGCTAGCTTTGGAGGATCTTATAAGGGATCACACCTTCTTACTGAGGTTGACCAGGGAGCTCCTCCACACATGGGATTGTACTCTTGTTTGCAATTGCGTCTTCCTCCTGTAGTACAGTTTGTTTATGGCAGGGGACCACTAGATTGGTTTCCTTAATATAGCGTCTTGATTCTGTTTGGGATAGCACAATCCATGCACTCGAGTAAGTGCTTATAGAGTGCATTTGTGTAGGATTCAGCAGTTGTAACAGTATTGTCCATCTGCATGGGTGTCATGACATTCACCACTTCTGTCTTAAGAAGCATGAAGTAGGCTTTGTAGACATATTATACTGTGGTTCCCTTAATGAGGGGTGGGGGTGGGATGTGGATATCAATGGTGTTCAGCTCATGGTTGGATCGGACCAATAAGGAGTTGACTTCACGTGTGGAGCACCGGTCACTCATGTTGTTAATGTCTAGGTCTAGGATATTGCTGCCCCTGGTGGGTGTGTGGATATATTGATCCAGGGTATTGGTGTTTATGAATTCCAGAAAGCATTGAGCTAATGAGTTGGTACACGAGTAGTTTTCTCAGTTAATGGTGGGGTAGATTCAGTGAGACTATGTGATGAGTGTGGTGTGGTGCGAATGTTTACCTTCTCCACATGACTTTCAGGGTCAGGCTTGGTTGGAGAGAGCTTTACCTCCAGTTTGACTAGATAAGTGCATCTTTCACAGGTTGTAGTGTTGGGTGGTAGGAGGAGAGGCTTGTCTGTGTACATGAAGCAATGTGTACATGGCATCAAGATGTCCAGATTCATCAGATAGACAGGAGAGAACACTGGCAGTTGACTCTTGGACATGCCTGAATATAAAACTACTTTCCACTAGATAAGTGAGGAAAGTGAGTACAAGAGCTATTTTACTCTAAGCAAGTGAGAAAGTATGTACAAAACCTGTTTACCTCTAGGTAATGAGGAAGATTGAGTGCTATAGTAATTAGTAACTTACGTAGTGCTTACAAGTTCTGAACAAGTGCTGAGCATGAATAAGCAATCCAGATAGGGTCTTGGATAACATAAACACACTTCCCCCCCAACAGGTACACAATCATATATCCATGTACACCACAGGGCCCCTGTACCCACAACTATGCAGGTACAAGCTGCACTCAGGCTGCATGGGACCTGTCCACATCACAGGTTGTATCATACACATATGGCAAAACAAGATGCTCTCCATGTACACATCATGTAAAACATAGCTCCATGTCAGGCTGTGTACACACTGAATGGTGCACACCAACAGGTATCACATCCCACAAATGGGGAGACACCACTGATAATGGGAAGTACTGCACTACTACCCTGCTGAGTCTGGTCTGGAAGACCATGAACCTTGATCAAATAATTGATGTCAGCAGTACAGATGTAGATGACAATAAGGTTGATTTCACACTGCATATCATAACCTTGCTTGGTCATAGGACATCATCACCCATATTGTGTACCAACTACACTCGGTATACTAGATGTACATTCCTATGTCACAGGAGTGTTTTGCAATGGGACTGCTGGCAGAAGCAACACTACAGAAGGTGTCTGAATAATGCATGCTCATCACACCAGTGGCAGCTACAGTAAGTCAGGGTTAATGAATTGTATTCCCCCTCATTGTAGGCCATACCACACAGACAAACAGAAGGCATCTGCCTATTGAAGTATGTGAATGACTATGACCTAGGAGCAATAGCCGACTCAGGAGTGTTGTGGAAAACATACAGAAGTGGCTTTGTGGGTGAGGTGTGTGTGACATATGGCCACAATCTGACAGCTACATATTGCATTGTCACCCCTATGTTAATAACCCTGTACCCATGAACTACCACCTAGGCAACGGTCAACATAATGGACACTTGTGTATAAGGGATGCAGCTGGGCAGTTGTCTTTCCTGTGATAGCTACATCACCACACCTGTCAGGTAGTCATATGTGGCAACCCTAATAATGACAGGGTGCCATCCATGAATTTAGAGATCATTGTCCAGCCATACACAACACTCAAGTGACCCATATCAGATCACATATTTCCTTTAATGGGTATTGGCCATGTGCAGATGGCCTACACCAGCCTTCCCATTCCCCATCTCCACTATGTAGCATGATGCATACCCTGAATAAATCCATGTCCAACCCAGTGATGCTGGACATGCTACACTTACACATCCTGATCTCAAACACATACTTCATGGACATCCACCTTCCACATGCTGGACAGATCCTTGTCCCATACACTTTACATAGTCCTGCCATACTATGCATTCCTGTCCATCAAAGCTGCACATTGCTCCCCTCTCAGACATGGTGTGATGACCGCATGGTAAATGTATCATTAACCCTGTGGATCAGTAATGTGGCACTGCTCCACCTGGCCCCAGAGACCTGCCTGTTGGCTACTGCCAGGTAACCTTTCATCCTAGATTCATACATGGCCCATGGCATATAGCCTACTAGTTGACTTTGACTGTACATGCTATAGTTGATATCCATCCCTGCAAATACCATCTGGCTAGCCGGTGTCCCATGTGTATCACATGTGCAACACAGGTGATACATGGCAGGATGTTGAATTGCTGTACAGTGCCATGTAGATGTATATGGCAGAACACATACATGTAAAACCTTATGTGAGTAAGTCTGCAGGGTCACAGGTCATGTCTGTTAAGGCAGTGTAAGTCTTTATATGTGACATATACACAGCATCAATGTCAACTGCATTAATGTGGACACATCCAGCCATGTGCTGATAGGTAGGAACACCAGTACAGGCAAACAGACATGCCCACATCAAGACAGCATCCACATGGAGTATGAGCAATGTAATCAGGTGACACACACACATATATGGTGATAATATCCACTCACCGTTGAGTGTCACATATGTGTGACACAAACACTTCAGTGTCATGTAGATTTGCAAATACAACTATTTAAACATAATAAATGTGATACACATGTATGTTCAGCTGTAGCTCTGTATGTCTCTTTGACTTACTGTGACCTGTCTCCATCATTATGTTTTCCAGGTATGCCTCGTGCAAGGCTACTCCCTTTTACCCGCTTGGAGGATGAGGTGCTCATCCCATACCTACTTGACAATCATGATATCCTGTTCAGCCATGTGCCACAGGATGTAGAGCAGCGGGATGCCCTGTGGATGGAAGTTCGTAGGAGGGTTAATGATGTGGGTGGCCACAACCGCACATACCAGCAGGTGCGCAGACACTATACAGACCTTATTAGATGGGTGAAACAGCATGTGAATGCAATCACCAGGGAACAAGGTGCAACAGGTGGTGGACCACCAACCCAGCCCCCCACTCACATGTACGGAGGAGCTACTGGCCAACTTGGGGACACCTGCAGAACCACATCCACAAGCCTTGACTGATATTGTAGAGGTGGGTGTCTCTCAACCACTGAGCCTGCAGTTGCCTGGTAAGTCAGTACTGCACATATAACAATTATATTCCATATAGTTGCATGTGTCACTGTACAATACGTAATGTAACATCGTATGCAAGGCATGTATACACACATGCCGCATACTACAGTATGCTACTCTGTGTATGCACACATGTGCATACACCATAGTATAGTCTAATGTACTGGTGTATGTGTTAACATGCACATTGCACCCTGTAGCCATCATACAGGCATGGATAATGCTCATAGGTTCATAGGTTCATAGGTTCATACTAGGCTATCTGCCCTGGGGCAATTATAAGCCTAGCCCAATTCTGTATGGCTTACGCCACCCCTTGATTTGAGTATACTGTGCCCTTTTTAAGGTTTAGTTTACTGTGCCTCTGTCTAATAGTGACACGGGAGTAATCTCTGGGACAAACCTACGATCCCCCATCCACTTATCAAGATTCTTCTTGAAGAGATTCAGTGAGGTGCTCTGCCTCACATGAACTGGAATTCTATTCCAGAGTGAAGGGAGCCTCTAGGTTATGAACCTGTCCCTCCAGCAAGTTCTATTTATTTCTGTGCTGAGGTTCAAGTCCCTCGAGCGTGTGGCTCTAAGGGATTTAGATTTACTGAGGTGGAGCATGTCCATTAATTCTGGATTTGACATAGCTTTGTATGTCAGGCATAGATCGCCTCGAAGTAGGCGGTATGCAACTGAGTAGAGCTGGAGTTTTTTTTAACTGAGCAGCATATGGCATCTGTTTGAAACCCTTGATCCTCTTGGTGAGATACTTTTGGGGTCTTTCTAATCGCTGCAGGTGTCGGGTAAGGTGCATCCCAAAAGGGGCATTGTATTCTATGATGGGCCTGATGAGGGATGAATAAAGGGGCATGATTACCTCTCTTGATCTAGATGTGAAACCCTTTGTGATGAGGTGGGCTATGTAGAAGGTCTTTCTAACCATTTTGGCAATGTGGTTTTCAAAGGAGAGATTGCTATCAACTTGTTTCCCCAGGTCCCTAATAACTTTATCTGTACTTAATGGGTTTCCGCCCATGTGGTAATTTGTGGGCACATTGTTTTTGCCAAAGGGTATGACTATATATTTTTTGGCATTTAGCTTTAAACCATGGAACTGGCACCAGTTATCTGTCTCTGTGAGACCTTTTTGAAGGATGCTTGTGTCAGCTGGAGAGTTGATTATGGCGCCCAGTTTGCAGTCATCTGCGAACGTGGTGAGCCATAGTCCTCCCACGTTTGCCTGTATTTCAGAAAAGTATATACCGAACAAGAGTGGTCCCAGGACAGAACCCTGTGGGATGCCACTTGTGACGTTTTTCGAGTCTGACATGGCTCCAGCAACTCTCACTCTGTGGGTTCTGTCTTTGAGCCAGTTTGCGACCCATCTTGTGACATAGGGGGTTATATTTAAGCTGGATAGCTTATCTATGATGCCCGAGTGGGGTATTGTGTCAAATGCCTTTGCAAGTTCCAGATAGGCTGTGTGGACTACCTTCCCTTCATCTATGGCTTTGGTGACTGTTTCAAAGAAGTCAACCAGGTTCAAAAGGCAGGATCTGCCCTTGACAAAGCCGAACTGGGTAGGATCTAGTGTCTGTAGGTCCCCAATGTCTTTGTTTATGAGCTCCATGATGATCCTCTCCATACTGTTGTGTATGTATGTATGTATGTATGGACCTGTCACAATATACAGGTCGGACCTGCAATGCATCACAATGCCTACCCATGTGCAACACTTGCAAACTATGTGAATCATCTCACCAACATGAATCCTCACAAACTGTCATTGCCAGATGTGTGGACAGCTGTGCATACAATAGTGGAGGTGCTGTTCACTGTAGGGGCATGTACTACAGATCAGAACTACACATGTGGGGAATACAAACAGTACTACACAATAGGCTGGAGTATGGCCAGCCCACATGATTCACTGGTGTGGATCATAGCCCTGCTATGAATGTCACAAAATGTGATGTGCTATCTTGACATGTCCATGACATCTAATGGCCTGGGTGCAACACTGCCTACCTAACCTAAAAACATATCCCACATACCACCCTTTGTCTGCATAACCCTGTCGTCAGTGGAGCATATGGCATGTATGGGTGTATGCCATATGGGACAACACAGACATGTGAAATAGATGGCCGTCACAATAATTTGGCCAACACATGTATGCACATGGCCATGGAGGATGGCCAGAGACATGAAGCAACACACAGTAGACATGATGTGCTTGTGTGTACACCCTGTCATACAATGGCTACACATGGTCCAACTATGGCCTTTGTGTAATGGTTATATTATAGATGTGGAACACTAGACATCCTACAGGCCTCTGCACATCTTGTGTAGGCGTAACATCAATCCACCACATAAGATGTGTTGAACATCTTGAGGATGTCACAACATGACAGCAGTCACCTGTACAGTATCCACATCAGCCCACAGATACAGTACATTCCTCTTTCTGGTGTCGGACATCAATGTCATACTTGCTCCTCATGTGTGTTTGTGTGGTAAACATATGTCATGTGGGACATGGTGTACTGACGTGTTCACCATGTCTGTCCATAGCTGCTGAGCAGCAGCAATATGGTTGCAGATGTGCAGGGGTGTCATCCATATACCATTCAGTGACCTGTGCCAAAACATCCACATCATGGTTTAGTGTGTATACATCTCAGTGACATGGGTCACATTCCACAGTATATATGTATTGTATCTGAACACAGTCATGGCTATGAACTGTGTCTGTAACTCACACTGTATAGCAATAGAGACACCACATGATTCCCTGCAATGGCCATGCACATCAGCTTAATGTGCAGTATATCTGTAGGGTGGACAGACAACACTGCATTGGGACACTGTTACCCCACCGTATATTTGACAGGACACCATTGTGTTAAACATGTATGCATGTCATTGCACACATCAGCAGATCACATGTCATACTACATGTGACTGTCAAGGTCATATGCCACACATCAGGCAGGTGTACTGTTAACCTGTGCTGGTCTACATGGTGTAACACAGGGATGTATGCTAACTACTACTATGATTGTGTAATTTGCATGCCATCTGCTATGACACATGCATGCTGTTGTGTGCAATCCAGGGATATATGATACTACCACTATTATTGTCTGAGCTGCATGCTGTCTGCCGTATCACATGCATGTTGCATGCCTTCTGTCATATCACATGCACGTGTGTGTGTGTGTGTGTGTGTGTGTGTGTGTGTGTGTGTGTGTGTGTGTGTGTGTGTGTGTGTCTATTGTATAGATTGTAATGTACAGTTCTTGTCTCCCCTCACAGGTGATGTAGGTGCATTGCCCTCCTGCTGTACATCTGATGTTAGTGTCCCAACAGACTCTAGCAGTGGTGAATGTATAATTGAGGTACAGGCAGAGTTGTCAGGGGCTGAAACTGTGCCATTGGTTGCCATTCCAGCTATACCCCCCTCATCCCAACACACAGATCCCATGCCTGCACATGCCCCATCACCAGTGGCCATAGAGGAAGGACAGTTAGCATGGGTAGCTTGGAACAGGAAAGTGTGGGGGCTATGGAAGGTGTGCCTGCACACCATGGTGTCAACCAACTGACTGGTGGTGCCCCACACAGACACGTGGCCAGTGCTGCTCATAGGAAGACCTCTGGCCAACATGCTCCTGCAAGACAGAGCGCATCAGCTGGTGTCACCAGACACATGTTTCAGGCTGTAATGGAGGCACAGGCATGTGCTGAATGGCACAACAGAGAAGATCAGATGCTTCAGAGGGCTGCTGTCTGTTCTTTAAACAACAACATCCAGGCAATGGTAAATGCTCAACAGCAGATTGCTGAAGCTTTGGATAGATGGTTGGGTGACATGGTTGGAGTCCTTGACAGTGGCATGACAATCCACAAGCATGAGCTGTCTGTGTTGGAACATCTGGTAGGAGTGAGGCATCGGACATGTGGATGTAGGCTGCTACATCACCTGTTTCAGGACTACATGTCTGAGCCACCTCACATGTCCGCTCCCGTAGTGGCAGTAGCAGCAGTAGTGCATCTGGTGCTGTGCTGTCCACACCATGACACAGCAGGCCATGTGCACGTGGCCTGGGATGGTCCCAACAGGGACACGGTTCCAGTGGACAAGTGACATCAGACAGTACCCAATCTGCACCTCTGCCTGGTAGTGCCCATGCAACCCCTGGCAGGCACAGGTCACATGTCCGTGGCCGGACACCGTGAACTGTAAAACCTTGTCTATACAGACTGCAACTGTCAATAATACCCCTGTGTAGGCCAGAGACATGTCAGAACTGTGTGCATACATATACACACACACACACTGGAAACATATGTAGGGCACTGCAACACACACATGCATAACATCCACACACACACAATTATATCAAAGGCCCTAACCCACACACATGATGTCATCCAATGGTGCAGCCTAGGCCTCTGGCAAACATTATCACCCTGTGCATATGATAATGCATGTGCCACATCCCTGACATCAACACCATCGGTGCAGGGACATGCTCATATGGTCTGATGCACAGGGTGAACAGACTAGGAAGATAAGTGTAGTTTACAATTGTTGAGTACTGTTGACAGGCAGCAGACATACCATGTACTACAGGTGTACAATGCATTTCGTACTGTTAACAGTATGTGTCTTGTGTAACAACAGTAACTGCATGTTGGTCATGATGTTCTGCTGTTCTCCTTCAGGTCTAATTGCACATGCCGGTAGATGTCAGTGTTTGCAGTTAGTGTCCCATATGTCAATGTGGACTACTCACAAGTATGTATGAATATACCAGCATGCACTGTGTAGCTGCCACATACCAGTGAGAATGTCCCATGTTCCAAACAAGTCTACTGATCCAAGAGCATGATAGCTGTGTATTAAGCTACTGTGGCTACAGACGTGACATCCATAAAGGGTGACATCACAGGTACAGTTACATGGAGTGGTGAGGTAAGAGAGTGGTCTAGCTGATTACAAGGGTAGAGGCCAGTGGGAAGTGTGATGCCTCATTGGGAATCAGTAATACATGTTCCCATGACAGGATGCCAACACACAACTGCACCCACACATTCAGGTATTGACACACATGCATTCAGTGACACAGTAACACACCCACACACTCACGGATTCACTGACACAGTAACACACACTCGCACACAGTTGCTACTGGTGAGGACCCCATGCCTATGTGCAAATTATCATTACAGTACTGTGCACCTACATGGCACGCCACAGAGAATACACATGTACAGGTAGTCAGTATGGCCTAAGATCAGGGACATCAACACGGATAGTAGAATGCATCACCTGGATGGGGGAGGGGGTCTTATCAGTTCAGTATGGTAACATACATTCTCACCCCAGGGACCAGACAGCCCTGCATACACACACACACACACACACACACACACACACACACACACACACACACACACACACACACACACACACACACACACACAGTGGCATTCAGTATTGAATACACCTATGTCATGCACATACAGATACCTCACATGTGTGAGATACACACCCCTACCTATGCCCTGCTTTCTACATTGCAGTCTGTACAGATGTGTACACTAGTGTACAGGAGAGTGATTAACAATTGAGATGTGTTCCCCACCATACGTGACACATATGCCAGTACTGTGAATCACAGACCTGCCTAGCTCATGATATGTATGACAGACGTACAGCAGTATTGCATGCATTACAAGCTGTACTGATGCTTCCTGTGGCAACAGTGCTGATATATGTACACAGGACATCTTAACTATTAACAGGTGTCAAGTGATTTATCTTCGCTGTCACCCTGACCACTGTCTAAGTTGTGTGTTATGTCCTTAACTAAACCATTGCTTACCAGTTACACAGGTTATTGTAGGACCACTTGTGACACACCTGTGAGCTGTCCACAGCAAGCATCCATCTGCAAAGATGCCCCACCACTTAGTTATTTCCACACATCTGTCCATACCTGAGGTACATCTTTCTGTACATTCAGCATATCACCATATACAGTTGGCAATGTTGAGGCTGCATTGCAACTGCATGATGTATTAGGATACACGTCACCTGCATACATCAGCAACTGCACACGCATGTTATCTGAATGCACAACAGTTGTGTAGGTCCTACAATCCTGTAATTTGGGCATGTTTGTAGGCATTGCAATTGGTGGACATGTATAATGACATACATGACACATGGACTGTTGTATGATATAATGGGTGCAATGGGTGACCGGTACAGAGGGAATGTTACCTCTGTCAACATTGATATCACACCTTATGTACTGTTAGCATTCAGCAGCCATGGACCTACATTTCATTTGCATGTGTGTAATGGCTGTAGCCACCTGTTTGCGCAAAGGACAACAACAGCTATGCTATTTACATGTATGTTGTGTGTGTGTGTGTGTGTGTGTGTGTGTGTGTGTGTGTGTGTGTGTGTGTGTGTGTGTGTGGCATGTACATACCCAGGGCAGGTACATGTATGTCATATCCATACATGAGGGTGTGTACTGGTGTACAGCAACAGTCATCTGCTAATGGTGGAAAGTACCGAGGGCCCATGGTATGTGTACAGCTGACCTGGTTACAGACAATGGCATCACTGCATTGCATAACACATGATGCAACTGTGTCAGTACATGGGTAATCTCTACAGTTGATGTAGAGCTTGGTACAGTCCGCAGGTCAAGGGTCACATGGTGGTGTACTCTTATATGTCCTACAACATGTATGGATGTGTGTTGGTGGTCCGAGGGCATGGTGGTGTCTGAGGTTTACATCCTAGAATGTAGCATGTGACACTGTGTCCTGCACATGACTCATCTGTGATGCCTTTCATGGGGGTACCGGTCAGTACATGTGAGTGGCCTTTATGTATGGGGGGACACCACCCCCTGGAGCGGTCTGTATCTGTGTTATGGCCCACATGTCTGGTTCTGAGGTATATGGTGGTAGTGCTAGGTTCTGAGGTATATGGTGGTAGTGCTATTGTGCACTACAGAGCCATCAGCCAGGTGTTCCTCACTGCACAGATGTCTGTACTCCCCACTGTTGGATCTACAGTGACCAGCTGTGATTATGGACGCTACACATCTAGCACTGGTTAGCATAAGAAAACAATGTAGCTGCCCTGTAGGTGTCAGGGAGTTATCCTCTGTTTAGGACATTTGCCTTGGAATGGTACTGTGTGGGCGGATGCGACTTGGGTATTATCCCCACTCCCTTGAATCATGGATGCATGTTATATGTGTCAAAGGCCTGTCTACTGTCAGCCATGTCATCTCAGAATGACAGCAGACGTTGTGTAAAAGAATGGTGTCAAATATATGTAGAGCAGCGTTCCTGCTAACAATGACAACTACTAACACCAGAGCCCAATACAATGTGTTCTTTACGTCTACCTGTAATAGCATGGCCACTGTGGCCTTCCGTGTTTGGAATCAGAGTGTATCCCAGTCAGCCCTGTGCTACTAAGTGTATGAGCATGCCCAGTATATCTTTGTGTAGACGGACACATAGTGCATTCCAAATAGCCCTGTGCTACTAAGTGTGTGAGCATGCCCAGTGACACCTTGTGTCAGTTATGTGCCTCTGTGTATGGGCATGGCCATTGTAACCCTGTATAGTGATAGTAGTCGTCCATTCCACAGATGGGCATACTCCAGGTCAGGATGGATTCCTACTTTAAACACACAGGTTCACAGGTATGTACATCTTAACTGCCAGGATTCCTGTTGATGTCCGCATTTCTAGAAGGTCATAATGACAGCCTTGAAATGTGTAGTCTGTGTGGTACGACTCGTATGTATGATTGTAATAGTAATCTGTAAATAGGCAGGTGTTCCGTTCCATCAGTGGTGTGTGTGTGTGTGTGTGTGTGTGTGTGTGTGTGTGTGTGTGTGTGTGTGTGTGTGTGTGTATGTCTGTCCCCATTTGCCAGAGGACTGTAAATTGCTTTTAGTCTGCTCACACTCCATACAATTCGTATACCCACCTTTGGCAGGGCTGATGATGACACCCACCTACAAATACACCTCTGGGAGTGCTGTGTCCCAGTAATCTCGGTAGTGCATTCTGTAACTGCATAATGCTGTAGTGTAATAAAGTAGTAAGGTCAGTGTTCTAATCCCAGACTTGCCATGTGTGTGTGTGTGTGTGTGTGTGTGTGTGTGTGTGTGTGTGTGTGTGTGTGTGTGTGTGTGTGTCCATTTGCCTGAGGACTGAGTAATGCTTTTAGACTGCTCACACTCCATACATTTCTTATACCCACCTTTGGCAAGGCTGATGATGTCACCCATCTACAAATACACCTCTGGGAGTGCTGTGTCCCAGTAATCTCAGTAGCTCATTCTGTAACTGCGTAATGCTGTAGTGTAGTAAAGTAGGTAGGTCGGTGTTCTAATCCCAGACATGTCAAGTGCATGTGTCTGCCTGTGTGAGACAACTACAGTGCTTTGTAGTATTCGCCGTAGCGCATGCCCTAAACATGTATTGCTGCAGAGTGATACAGTAGGGGTTTGTATACAGGACATGGCAAGTGTGTGTTTGTCTGTCAGAGCCTGTGTAGAGGTGGCCGTGATTGTCTTACCATTGGACATGTTTGGGAGTGGGTTTTGTAGTTTTCCTATATGGTATCTGTCTTATGACACATTAGCCACCTCACAAGGAGTACGGCTGTCAGTCAACCACGGGACTGTGTTGGCAAGCCATACCCATACATTTGGCAAAAGGCCTAGTGAACTAAGTATGCAGCCTTACTAGTACCCGGTATATGTCCCACACCCATGTGCCATGCACAAACAAACTTGCCTAGGATATCCTGTTATGTTGCTAGTACCATGCACATTGAGGACAGATAGTAGGCATGGTGTGAATGCAGTGGCCTGCAGAGGGCATGGCACCCTGTACAGTGGTACAATAGGCACATATATGTGGACATTGTGCCTTCACTATGTTCCACACTGAATGCCTGCAACATATGTGGTGCCATCAAATGTGATCCACAAAGACCAAACAATGCTGTACACATGTGCCCTGTATTGACACATGCCACTGACACCACGGAATACCTGTATCATACTATCCATGCAGGTGCAGGGCCGACCTGCTCACTATAAGCATGTTTCGCCACACCAGGCCAGTATTGGCATATTGGGGTATAACAGGCTGTGTACACAACATGTGTCTGCCAAACCAGGTACACCTGTACATGTCACTGTACGGCATTGTGAGACATGCACATCCCAGGCAATGTCCATGTGAAGGACTATCAAACACAGACATGGCATGCATTGCAAAGCTATGGCCATACACATTGGTAACCAGGATGTCAGGCCAGATAATGCAGTACACATCTGTGTGACACTACAACCCTGCACTGCATACCATTGTTGGGTGACGCGATGCCAAGGATTACCCCTCACCCAGCCTTGTACAGCCATCTTGCACAGCTAGCCACTACATACCCATGAAGCAATGCATACCTGCATGCCAGTACTGGCACCCTGCGTCTGCATGTGGGTTGTGATGCTCTCAACCACAGTCACTCCCAGTATAACCCTCATTGGCATACCAACAGATGTCAAGCACTTTCACATGCCCTAGCCCATAGAACCTCCAGATATCCCCTGTGGTGCATGTGGTCCTGTGCATTACTGCAGTGTGGCAAACTAAGTAGTTACTTTGTATATTTGTGGCCCTGGCAAAGGTGTCAATGTGTGTCCATTAGAGAGTGTGGCTGTGGTGACAATGGCATCTGTTTACATGGACAGCCATGTGTGCCACACCTAATGTATGTCTACTATATCTGTTGCAGATGTCACTCACCTACACACACATGTTCTTACAGCACAGCAACATGTCGCCTTTGTGGCACATGTAGTAACGTCATGCACATATAATAGTAATGAGTAGTCAGGGGTTTGACCCCTGTACTGATCGGTATGTGGCAGATGATGCTTATAGTTAAGTCTCCAAGCCCTTCCCTGGTGTACTTTGCTGTCCCACTCACACACACTCTGGTGGATGTGAAGGAGTACACCTGCACAGCAGCAGCATGTGTATTGTAAGTGATGGACATGGTCAGGTGATGGCCTCTGCACCTATTGCAGTCCTCCTCTAGCTGATTGCATGTGGTAGAGCTGTGATGGTGTTCCCATAGCCATCCGCATGATAAACACAGTACACTATCTAGGGAAACATGTTGTTATCTGGCCATGACAGTCACTGTGAGTGGTACCTGGATGTGGTGTTCAGACACGGCATCACATATGATATCTGGATGTACCTCAAGGGAAATAGCCTAAAGACATGAGGGTGATGTGCCACACATCATTACAGCATGTAAGTGTAGCTATGCTGCATTGAGACTACTGCCTGTTTAACATGTGTGTGGTAATGGCTATTCTGCATGCTATAATACAGACATGACAGTACTCTGTTCATGATGGACCCCCATCTGTAGGGCCATCTGCGAACAGGTCAGTGTGTGCAACCATTTGTTTCCTGTGATATACACTGAACACACATCTGTGCACAGCAGAAGCATGGTGTGAGGATTGCAGACAGTACATGATGATAGGGATGTGTTACTGCCATCGCATCCCTGACTGGAAATGTGTCACATGAGACAGTGGTATGACAGACACTGTGTGGGGTTCCCAGTGACAAGCCAATAATTAGCAACTCTTCATAGCTGTGGTCACATGTCTACTACACATTGTACAGTTGGCATGCAGTATATATGCATGTGTTGTGCTCCCTCTGCAAATGTATACCATCTGTTGTGTTGGGTTGCTGGTGATATCTATGCATACTGTCGTAGGTAATCCTGTATGCTGTTGTATATCACTAAGCCATATGTGGGTTTAAAATGCAACACCATAGGCTGAATGGGTTGGGAGGTCCCGGCAGAACCTCCTGTCCCACTTCAGCTGACCATGGCACCGGGCACTAGCACATCTGAGGCTCAGCCATAGACATCAACCTCAGTTGGCACTGCACCACCTTCTGGTGGTACCACCACTGAGGATGGAGCATGTCCCCCCTGGGACCAGGACCAAACAGGTACATATCTGCTGTCGTGCGGTCCTGGACGTGTTGCGGTGATGGCTCCCTAAGGGGTTCTAAAGCCAGATACGCCAGTTCAAGGGTGGAGTGTCACATTTACAGGGTGATGCTGCCCCTCCTGGACAGCCCCCAGCACTGCCTCCTTTGCAGCTGTGTAGGTGCAGTGGCAGTTGCCCATGGCTGGGGACCTCCGTCCCACTGTTCCCATGGGCTTTTGAATGCCGAAGACCCATCCCCTTCCAGGGTGTATCCCCCCACATGTGTCATATACCAACCCTGTATGCTGTCTTTTCTGTGATCCTACCTATCCTCCACGGCCATACCTACACTCCTTCCCCAACATCTGACCCTCACCTATGGACACATAAGGCCAATCAGCTCCTAGGACAACGTCTGCCCTATACATAGCTATCCATTACACACACATGCCCACTGGACACACAAAACCCTTGTAATATGCATCACAACATACTCCTGTTATCCTCACCCCTGTCGCTCAGGTGCACAATCCTGGTATGCACATCACTCCTACATGGTCCAGGTACATGTGATGAGGATGACTTCATTGTACACACAACACTACTGGTCCCTCTATGGTTATCCCATTTACCTTTATCATGATGATGATGTTGCACACAGCACCTTGCAAGAGTACTGTTCACACATAATGATTGGACAGGTACTGTTGTGTTAATGTACATTACATGCACAGAGTGATGTATATGGCCAATGTACAACTATTTGCGTGTATGACTGACACATGTCTGTCCGAGGGAGTCTTGTGATCACATAGAGCAACACCACTACATAATATAGGCATCCCTGGTGTTTCCTGTTTCATTCGTTTGTAATGCTTTGTTGCCACATGGTATGTTCCTGATACAGCTCTATATATGTATGTACCTGTATGTGGACATAAACACTCACATATACATCTACATGATGGGATACATTCCTATACTGTTGAATGACTGCGCTGTATGATATGTTTGTGGTACTGTCCGTTGTCTGTATATCTGCCATGGTGTATTGGTAATACACATTGCTGTGTGCGCAGGGTCCTGGTTCCGACCCTTGCAAAGGACTTTTATTTGGTTGCAGGGCAGAACAAGCCCATTGGATACAGAGGGAGTAAGGCACATTAAAGCAGTTGGGAGCAGGTGTGCGTGGATTTGCATGGTGTTAAGCACTGCTGACCTCTGGTTACAGCCTCTTACACTCAGTTAGCCTCTACATTGCTTTAGCAGTGCAATACTTGCATACTGGTAGCCAAACACGCTTACACCCGCTCGCACCCGCACTTGCAAATGCACCGACATTGATGCTTGCATCTGTCACTCACACCCCTGGGTGGGAGCAAGGACCACAATATTACCTTGTGATGCCTATTACATTGGACTACATGACTACAGTATTGGGATTGGCTGCCCATTAGGCGACGGCATTGCATTCAACTGTACGGAATCAGCGGTCTGTCCAGTCAATAAATAATATTTGTGCGTACCTCATACAATCTGCTCCCACCTTGTGATGCCTATCACATCGGGCAACATGACTACAGTATCGGGAATGGCTGCCTATTAGGCAACGGCATGGCATTTGACTGTATGGAATCAGCGGCCTGTCCGGTGAATCAATCATATTTGTGTGTTCCTCATACAATCTGCTCCCACCTTGTGATGCCTATCACATCGGACTACATGACTACAGTCATAGCCAGCCTTAGGCATAGGCCAACTAAATGGCCGCCTGGGGTGCCGCTTTAGTAGGGGCACTTTTCCAGTATTTATTTGGTGTAGGTAGATCAGGATGGGGGCACTGGGTGGTGTGGTGGGGGGTGCCATTGTGACCTTTTGCCTAGGGTACCAGTTGACCTAAGGCCGCTCCTGACTACAGTATCAGGAATGGCTGCCCATTAGGCGACAGCATGGTGTTCGACTGTACAGAATCAGTGGCCTGTCCAGTGAATTAATCATATTAATTGTGTGTTCCTCATGCAATCTGCTCCCACCTTGTGATGCCTGTTACATTGGACTACATGACTACAGTATCGGGAATTGCTGCCCATTAGGCAACAGCATGGCGTTCGATTGTATGGAATTAGCGGCCTGTACAGTGAATTAATCATATTTGTGTGTTCCTCATACAATCTGCTCCTGTCTGGTTGATACATGGGAACCGAGACTCTTCAATACAGACAAGTAGTTGGGTTGTGGGAGCCACATCCATCGGCCGAGTCATGCTACCACATACCTATTATAGGTTTGCCACCTTTTCAATTGGCCAAGGTAGGACTTTAGGGTTACCACCTGTCCCACTTTGCGAGGGACACTGAGAAAATAATCAAGACAAAGCAAATGTCCTGATTACAGGACATTATTATATTCTATGTTTCATTAATAGTTGCATAAAGCAGTTATTTTATGTATGAAACTTCTATATGTTATGTGAAGTAGCATAAGCAATTCAAATGTAACTAGATTACGCTTTTATTTGTGCAAATAAGTATAATCCTGTACTATGCATGGCTGTAGGTATGTTTTGTCTTGGAAAGTCTGACATTTCTACAGAACATGTCCCACCTTGTCCATTTGGAAAGGTGGCAACCCTATAGGACCTGTATGTAGAGATGTCAGACTTTGCAGGGCAACACATGCCCACAGCCAGTAGAAAGGGGAGTACTTCACTGTTTTGCCTAAATAAAAGGTTATTCTTGTAACATTATAGTTGCTTATACTGTTACTTATAACATTTAGGTGTTTCAGGTACAAAATAATTGTTTTATGCAACTACTACAGGCAATATAGGAAATCTTTGCCCTAAAATCACAGGACATTTGCCATAATTACATTTATTTTGCAGGACACAACTGCACAAAGGGGAGTGTCCCTCACAAAGGTGGACAGGTGGTAACCCCAACCCTATTATTCTATCAACTTTCTAAGGTAGTCGCCAGAACATGCACTTTCTCTCACTAGCAGACCTCTCATATGAACGGGGAAGAATGAACACTGAATCAGGGACACTGCATAACAACCTCAGGGACAGATTTAGAAGGTTGGTGCTATTAACCTGACACATTGATGGACCCAGAGCACATATGTATTCATACACATTGTCTGAGGTACATGCTATTTAGGATTCTTACATGTTGTCATTATTCATTACGTGTATTCCGCAACCTTTCCTCCTAATATCACTAGTTCTAGGATGGTTTAGTTAGGACTATGTTAAATTCTGATTTGTAATCACGGACGTCCCTGGTAATCAGGGACAGTTCAATGATATGGTCCCTATGTGTTCCCCCAATGGTTTACGGACTGTCTAGTAGATGTGCTTTTAAGGTTTGGGAGGTATGGGTGTCTGCTATACCCACATCGGAATATTACTTACACCCATGGGGCGGTCCTAATACGTGTCTGCCTGCCAACACTTGCACGCCTAGGCCAATAATCGCATACCCATAGTTCCCCAACCTGCCACTACTCTACATCACTCGTCCTTACTGTGGGCGCAGGTGGGCACAGGTGAGATATGAATACACCTCTACACACTGCCCACTCTCCCCTTGTCCGGACACATGTACGTTGTGTCAACCTTTGTGTTATGAGGCTTGCACAACCTACTGTTCCGTGTATAGCTACATCCTGGTTGCAGTAGTCTTTACTCACATTGCCTGGAAGAACAACATTTTTGGTGTCCCACAAGGGACGTCACTGTCTATGTTTAAAGTGTAGACCTTGCAGATCTCTCCCACTGGAAGTTTCCTGCCGATGGGCTGGAAAGCAGTGTTGCATTTACCTTTATTGCATGTCTGTATGTCTCACCGGCCTAGCTGGGGGGGTGGGAGGTAGACGTTTGTTGATTAGACCTCCCACCAACATATGCCCAGTCTGAACATATGTTACCCGTAAGTGCTGTAACATAATCTAGGTATATACATTTGTATATATCTGCATATGTATTC